>NC_080672.1:207805925-207866986 GCF_030247195.1 Topomyia yanbarensis | reverse complement strand
TAGCATCAGTGATCAGTTGCCGAAATGGGATGAGGATCTCATTTGATGGTATGACGGATTGGAGGTTGGTGGATCGATCAAAAAAGACTAAAGAGTTGTGAATAATGTGTGAAGGATAAAGAGTAAAGTGTAAAGGCCAGAGAGTAAAGAGTAAAGAGAAAAGCAAAGAGTAAAGAATAAAAGGTAAGGGCCAGAGAGTAAAGAGTGAAGAGTATAGAATAATGAGTAAACTCTATGGAGTAAGGAGCAAAAAACCAGCTAAGAGTAAAGAGTAAAGCAAAATCTCGGAAGTGTAGAGTAATGATAAAAAGTAAAGTGTAAAAAAAAATAAAGAGTAGAATGTAAATTGAAAAGATTTAATAATAAAGTGTACAGAGTAGTATGTAGAATATAGAACGAAGTTTGAAGAGGTAAGTGTAAAAAGTAAAGGGGCAAGAGTAAAAAGTTAAGGGTAAAGCTTAACGAGTAGAGAATAACGAGTAAAGAGAAAATATAGGTAACGAGTAAAGATGAGTAAAGAGTAATGACTAAAAATTTAAATAGTAAAAAGTGAAGAGCAAACAGAAATTGATAAGGAATAGAGCTATGAGTAATGTGTAAATGGTAAAGAGTTAAGAGCAAATAGTAAAGGAAAGAGAGTATAGGGCATAGCGTTAAGTGTAAATGATAAAGAATAAAGCCTAAAAAGCAAAAAGTAAAGGGTGAAACGAACTACATTGGGATGAAGATCTCATATGATGCTATGACGGATTAATGGATGGTACGATGAAGCAAGAGTAAAGAAATATTTTTGAACATAAGTGATATGAATAATGTGTAAATGATAGAGTAAAGAGTAAATGAGCCAGGATAAATAGTAAATTGTAAAGCCCAAAGAGTAAAGGGTAGAGTGTAAAGAACGAAAAATAAAATGTAATTAACAGTAAAAAATAAAAAGTAAAGACTAAAAAGTACAGACTAAAGAGTAAAAGCAAGGAGTAAAGAGCAATAAAGTAAGGCGTAAAGAGCAAAAAATAATGACTAAAAAAGCAGAAGAGAAAAAAAACAAAGAGTAAAGAGTAAAAAAGTAGAACAAAGAGTAACGAGTAAAGAATAAAGTAAAGGAATAAAGCGTAGAGTGAGGCCTAAAGTTTAAAGAATAAAGTAAATGATAAAGAGTAAAATAAAGGGTGAATATTAAAAACTAAAAGTGAAGAGTACATATTAATGAAGAGAAAAAAAAAAAGAATACAATGAGCATTAAAACGTTAATAATAATGTACAAATAATACTAAAACATAAAGAGTGCAAAATCTGTACTATAAAATGAAAAGTAAAAGGCATTCAAATCAATTAGCGAACATCAAAAATTTCATATGAAATTGCTTGCATCGTTTATATTAGTCGGAATTTTTCGCATTAATAAAATTTGTATCACTGTCACACAAAAACGTTATTAAACAAATGTTGCATCCTTAATTCACAGTCACAAAAGGAGTAGAAGAGGAGGAAGATGTAGGATATAGGCGAGTAGAAATGAAAAAAATATTATTAACTTATCGATTTTAGATGAGCAAGCCTTGATTGTTGTCACAGACAACCAAGCTCCAGATTTTGGAAGAAAGTTGACGAGAACGGACGCAAATTGTGTTTCAACAGCTCCGGTCACGATAGTTAACCTATTTTGCTGCTGTTCACATGTCTGTGCAATCAGAGGAATAAAATGAATTCTTGGTCCCGTATATTCCGATTAAAAGACGAATCGACTACACGACGTAGGGCCTAGGCGCCAGACGAAACATTGGTGCCGTGACCAGGATCGGAAAAATGGACCAGAAATTTCCAACGTGCTCAGTGCTACAGCCATCGATATCGCTGTACAAAAAAATACCGTAATTGGATTGCATACGCTGGAATTTAAATATGGCATCCACGCCATTATTTTACCACACAGAATATTCATGGTTACCGTGCCATTGTTTAAAAACAATAATCAAAATCTGCTTCAGCTGCAAATAATAACCTCGGAATCAATCAGCTCTTACCGAACACACTACCTATTCTTGCGTGCGTACCAACATCCAAACTCTGCCGTCAGGTCATTTTCAACGATCAACTCCGTTCTTCGATCAGTGGAATCACCGTTAGCAGTTCTTCAGTCATCGCCGTTCTTTCGGTCATCGCCGTCTTTCGGTCAAAGAAATCACCGTCAGCCGTTCTTCGGTTACTGGATCATCGCCGTTCATCGGTCAAATGAATTTAAAGTGCACTTGGGTCAGCCGATCTTCAGTCAACGCCGTTCTTCGGTCAAAAGGATAGAAAGTGCAGTGGAAACAAATCCTGAAAAAATCATCATCTCATCATACTAGTATCCGTTTATACAAACCTCATCATTTGCCGTTCGTGTCAAATTTCCGTTCTTCTAATAGTGAATTGTTCCAGACAACGATATCGGTAGCATCAATGAATTCCTTCCAGTAACGGACTTTTACCTACATCTTTCTGTGAGCGAATCGTAGAACCAAGTTCATTAATAGTAAGCATTTTAGAAAACGAAAACCACGAACCGCTACGGAACCACACGTTTCATACACCAACATCCTGCCGAAGGGTCATCAAATTCGGTCAATGAAAACTGGTGTGCACTTGTACCTATCGCATCCAATTGTCATCAAGTGACAAATCTAACGGCAGTACAATCTTCGTCCATCAACAAACGAGAAATGTTATGTATACTAGGACATTGCAAAAAAAAACTTTTTTTTCTAAGCTCATTGTGACAAATGTCAAAGTTAGCTCAGATGCCAAATTTCAGATCATTTGGACAATTTTAGACTCCCGCCCACTTTGTTTGAAATTTTTGAAATTGGTACTATGGGAAAATATAGAGGAAAAATATACTAAATGCTATAATTTTTGAAGTAGCAATCATAAAATTACAATTTATACCTCTTTTAAATGAAATGACCTAAGTCTTTGAAGGGAGATTTTCATATTTCTAGAAAAATAGATGAAAGTGGGGTACTGGGTCATTTTGGCACCAAAAATCCCCTATTTTTCATGATTTTTCTGCTTTGTGATGCAAATCATACATATTTTGGAGTTTTTTTTAATGTGAACAAATCTCGGAAATCGAACGAAACCTTTTTGACCTTTGTCCGAATACGGGAAGTTGGGGTTATAGGGCCTTTTGTCATTAATATTGAATTTTATATTTTTCTCGTGTATATATCTCTATTATTCTTCAATCAATTTTCATGAAATGTAGCTTGTTGAACGCGGAAAATTCTTATGAATGCAACAAAAATGAATTCGTTAGAGGTAAAATTCAGAAAGATAATAAATGCTTCATATGGATAAACTGGCGACAAACTTGAACACAGTTTTTCCAACGCATACTGTCAAGCGTTCAATTCGTGTAGACGCTCACCGAAAGTTCTTTGAACCTTAATTCTATAGAAAGAATAGCACTTTTTAATTCCAAGAAGCACTCCTCCATAGAAATTTTAAGGCCCTTGCTTGGCAGTTTGGGAAAAGAGGATTGTTTTCTTTTCCTGGATCCTCTAGGTAAAACAAATGATGTACCTTCGGACGCTTCGTCAGAGTCAGACTCTTTCGGCAATAGAACAAAAAAAAAGTGTATCTGTTTTCTGGGACCGTGGGTTCAGGAGTAGCATTTTTCAGTATTTCTGCATAAGAGCGCTTAGACCTCTCCTTCAAGGGTCGTTTAATTTTACCCTCCCGCAATTTATATATGGAACATGCAAGGAGCCCCCCACATTTGCCTTATTGGAACAATAAGTGGCTGTGTGGCCAAGCTGTTTAAAATTGAGGCAATTCATCACACGAGTGATGAAAAGGCGAACGGGGAGACGAATTTTTTTAATAAGAACATGGCTAGGCAAAGCAGACCCAGTGAAAGTTACACGAAATGAATAGGATGGTCGGTAAACTTTTTTCTCGGGCCCTATTCTCACCGTCACCTCACCTAGTTGGGTGAGGTGAGAGCGAAAAAAGCGATCACCGCAGTCACCTAGGTGACTATAGTCACCCAAGGTGACAGAAGTCACCTGGCAGAGCGATTCCCAGAGTCATTTTGAGTGACGACGGTCACCGTGAAATGGAAAAAACCACTCAAAACCTCCATCAATATGGATGTCATTTGAAAGGTATTGATTAGTAGAATGCGAAAATTGACGATTGGCGCCATTTTGAAATCCAAGATGGCGGCTTCCGGTTACCATAAAACACTCAAAACTACAAAGTTAACTTCTAATTGAAGCGTTCGGGTGAAGTCATTTGAAATTTAACTAAAAATAAAAGGTTGCCAAAATTTAAATAAGACCAATGATTGGTCCAATGTTGCCAATCCTCTTTGCGCAACTCTACTATTAAAAACTCTGGTATAAAGGTACGCAAAGAGTGTGCAGAAAGTGAAGCCGAAAAAAGTCTACCTATCGAGCAAAATTAGAATCCAACTTTGCTGCAGAGGTATCAGAGATGGATTGCAATTGTGCTCGATAGGTAGACTTTTTTTGACTTCACTCTTTGCGCAACTGTTCTCTATAGACATACATGCTAACTAAGACGATTCGGGTGGGCTCATTTTTTCTATTGGGTTTTTCGATTGATGTGAACCGATGTAGTGGAGTGCACTGGTTTTGAACTTTCTAGCAGAAGTGAAGAAAACTGGGTATGTTCCATTGACACTTCTGATTGAAAGTACAAAACACTACACCGGTTCACAGCCATCGAAAACGGCATATATAAGAGGGCGGTTGTCATTTTTCGTTAGGAAGAAAACCATTACAAATTGTAGTGGGTTTTCCTGTTGCCATAAGTTTTGTTTCGGTTCGGTCACAAATATTTGTTTATAGTTTCGAGATAAAAAGTGTCCCTAAGTGTTCCAATTAGAGGAGAAGCTCAGCCTTTTCTCTCTTCATCGTGCGCCAAAGAATCAGGATGCTCGTATGGATGTTTATGTTTACAAAAATAGGTCTTTGGACACACGGAAGTACTGTACAAAGCTGTGAATGAGAAGTTATATATTTTATATGTTAGACATATACAATGATTGTGTGAAGTTGGAGTACTTACGTTTCATCTGGCAAATCCAATGGATTGGATGCATCGCGAATCCTTCTTCTTCGAATAGCTAAATCACTAGCCTTCTCTTCTTCGCAATCGCTAAACCAAGCTTTGATGGAACTCATTTTTCAATCGTTTTGTTGATTCTGGAGCACTTTCCTTTTGTAAATACTGCTACGCAGATGATTAGTACAAAACTGTCTGTCTTCAATAAGACGTAAAAGTTGTACGGGCAGATTGAGCTGGAACGTTTGAAAGATCTTGACCTTCTTGAAACTAGCAAAATGGAAATTATTCAGCAATGATTAGGCGGACCATGAGACGTTTCTGATTATTTAATTTTTTGTGTACTCATGATGTTTCTCGGGTGCGTTTGACATCCGACAAAATCGTTGATTCGGTTCAACATCAGCAAAAGACGCTATTCGGAGGAGTTCTTCTGCCTGCGCGTAGAAGGATTCACCAGTACATTGTCAAATAACTTCTCATCGAATGCCTAGTAGGGTGATGAGCCCATTATGGCTGTTTCTATTATCACGCTACCCATTTGAAGCCGTTGGTTAGAGCAGTGTCTGCCATCTTTGTTTAAAGCATTGGGTCAAATGGTAATGTATGTTATTATCTTGGTACTTAACAACGAAGCAAAGCTGTTGATGCCAATTTGTACGCATTCCATTGTTTGTAGGCCGAGTAATTAATGAATCAGTAAGGCTCCCTCCTTAGTATGGTGAAAATAGGCACTTCACTCTACCTGGTATTGACTAGATAACAAATTTTCTGCTTTGTTAAATTAAAAAAAGCTCATTTTTTATTGATCTCTTCTGGCGTTTCACGGTCAAATCACAAGATCAACTCACGTGGAACACCATTTGTTTGCAATTGCAGTATAGAAGTTTGGGAATACCGTCGATTATGATGATTGGAGATATTTTGGATTCCTAGATGGTTACTCTGATTTTAAACGAAATAATCGTAATCTCCATTAAATGTCTGCAATAATGAAGAAAGATTGCGATTCAAATCATTTTGAATCAAATATTGCGACATCCGGTTAATACAATACGATTATAATGGGTATTTGTTTACTTTATGTACTTCTTTCTTTGTACACGGAAAACATGTTTTTCTTGTATGCTAGTTTAGTGTTGTAGTTTCATCAAATTTATCAAAGGTCTTAAAAATTAGTTGTACCTACTAACCTTACTCGTAGGGTTATTGTGCTACCTAAAACAAGCTTTTGGGCGAAGCTAGCTTAAACTAAGGATAGCCCCTATATTTGAGTATACCGGGCAAACGAGTGGATCACAGGTTTGCTTGCGTTTACGATGACAAGTACGCGGCCACCTCGTCGTGCGGATCCTCAGCAGCTTTGTGCCTCTTCGGATGCTTGGACTCGGCTATGCGGCGTTACATCAACTTCCTCCAAAACCTCACTTTCTGCAGCACAATATCACTGCAAGTTGGGTTAGTCGGTACCACTTATTTATGAAGTTCATGAATAAACTTTAGAAGTATTGTCCTTCCACCCTCTTTTTATGACTTTAGAATACAAATGTAGCATATTCACGAAAGAAAAATATGTTTTCCACTTACAGGGGAAAAAGTACCTAAAGTAAATAATTACCGGATAATGTACAATTAAATGTGTGTCACATAGACGGCTAAAAATGTCGTTCGAAGCGCTTTCGAAAATTTGTGCATTTTGATGGATAATACTTCGACAGGTAAAGCAGCCGCGGGAGCATAACCTAGACAAACAAATTTTGGAAACTCACACTTGAGATTGATGTGACTTGATGAGCAGCAAGTCGTGTAAGGGCGGGTCCCTTCAAGTCCTGCAACCGTCGATCAGCCAGTTAGCTTGTCCACCGAACCAAAACTGTTTGGTATAACGTTCCTGTTCTGACAAGTGTTAAATGAAAAATGAATTGATCATGAAAATCAAGGCCTACCTTGATCGTTAGGGATTGAAACTAGGGGCAGATCACTTGTGATGCATTTTGAAAATCAGCGAAATTAAATGCATTTCTTTCCATCAAAACAGAAATTCAAAATGTATTTTGCGTTGCATGCAATGTATTTTGCATTGCGTGTAAGCCGTCAAAACCCTACAAAAAACTAGCCCACAAACTTTTGTGCGAGGGAGTGCAAAGTTGATGAAAAAATGGAAATTAAATGCATTTTTTCTAATTTGATGCAAATTTGTTATACATTCCTAGAGTGATCTGCCCCAAGGATTGAAACCATTTAACTAGAGCATGAAATTTAACGTATTATTTTGTTTTCTTCAAGGTTGTATAATTTTCATTCGCCTGAATGCGAATTGAACTCATCTGCCGAAAAGCTTTCGGTGCCAGATTTCTCGGAAGGCAATACTTGAAAGAACCATCGCACAGATTGAAAACGAGAGCCAAAATCAAGCTCGAGAGAGTGAGAGCGTCGGGAGAGAGAGAATAAACTAACTCACAGCACAGGTTCATTCATATGCCATTCTCCTCAGAACATTTTCGTGTAGGCTGTGAGTCCACACTCGCACGAATTTTCGGAGTCTAGAATCATGAGAATGAAATTCGCAATAATGGAATGAATCTCATTCGCGTGAATGCCATTCGTGAACGTCATTTCGATGCCGGTGCTGTTGCTGTTTTTGTGCGCGTTGGTTATAAGTAAGCTGACCAACTCTGACGAAAAAATCCGTACACTATGCGAACCGTTTGCCTGGTGAACGATTTCGCTTCGTTGCGGTATGGTATACGGATTTTTTCGTCAGAGTTGGTTAGCTTAGTTATAAGTATCTACCTAATTGATTCTCTTGGAAAACGAACATCGGAATACTGCTAGTGGCTGGTGGCTATAAAGTGTTCTGCCTCGCTTCCCTGAGTAGGAAGGAATTGATTTTCACAGTCTCTACGCATCGCTCGATCGAGATAGAAGTGTGTTGTTTTCGGTCTGTTGGAAAAAGAACAGTGCAGTAATCCGCGTTCAAGGTTATTTTGCCATTCTCTGCCTCTTCGGTTTGGACTTTTATATTCTTTTGTGCGAGTGTTAACCGTTAGGCCACATTCCTCAACCTTTTGTTCGTAAAGCGAGGATTGAACAATAACCAGCTATTTAAGCTGGACTGGTGCGTCGTGGGAAACGAGTATACAGATAAGTGAAATCTACCTTTTTGATACATTTACGGCTCTTTCCCGTCTGCGCGGGTGCTGACCCCGTGCGTTGACGGTGTCGATGGCTTCCTCCCTGGATGGCCAAATGGAGATCGAGTCGACTCCTAAGGCTCTCCCCCTACCCAAACAATATCCAGAGCTCTCGACCGGTCCCTTTGTGGTCTTCTTTCGGCCCAAAACAAAATCGCTGAATCTATTACAGATTTCAAAAGACCTAACGGAACGGTTCTCGGCTGTGATCGAAATAAAAAAGGTCCGCTCAGACAGGCTGAGGGTCGTGCTGACTAACTCAAAGCAGGCAAACGATATTGCTTGCTGCGAGCACTTTACGAAGGACTATCACGTGTATATTCCAGCTGTGAAAGTACAGTCTGAAGGCGTTGTCACCGATGACAGTTTGACATGCGAGGATCTGCTGCAGTACGGGGTTGGCCGTTTCAGAGACCGCTTACTTCAGCCAGTGAAAATACTCGAGTGCAAGCGTTTGCACTCAGTAGTAGTTGCGGGGGATGGTTCAAAAACGTACCCCCAATCAAACTCTTATCGGTTGACCTTCGCTGGTACCGCTTTGCCAAATTACGTCCTCTTGCACAAGGTTCGTCTGCCTGTGCGTCTGTTTGTGCCGCGGGTCATGAATTGCACAAAGTGTAAACAATTGGGTCACACAGCCACCCATTGTAGCAATAAGGCCCGCTGTGGAAAATGCGGGGAGAATCATCTAGATGATTCGTGCAGTAAGAATGCTGAGAAGTGTCCTTACTGTGCAGAGAATCTGCATGATATCTCGGCATGTCCCGCGTACAAACTACGCGGGGATAAACTAAAACGTTCCCTTGCTGGACGATCCGATCGTTCTTTTGCAGAAATGCTAAAGAAAGCTACACCACCAACCTCAACAAACATCTATGCTCACTTGCCTCCTAACGAGGGCGAGGCTGATGACCCACAAGAGGGAACATCTACTAGGGCGCCTAGAAGTTATAGGAAGAGGAAGAACATTTCTTCTCCTAAAGTTCGTTGTAAAGGCCAGAAGGTATCCCTTGACGGGACTCAGAAAGTCACATCTATTGGAAGTGTTGCAACCAAACCGAAGCAATTAGCTCCTGGTCTCGGAGGATTAAACTCAGAGAAGGAGTTCCCAGCACTTCCAGGAACATCAAAAATCCCAAGTGTTCCTCTGTTTCAGTTCGAGAATAATCGCGGCACTGGAATTATCAAACTCTCGGACATTGTGGACTGGATAATAAAAACTTTCAATATAACTGATCCTATTAAAAGTCTTATGTTAGCTTTTCTCCCTACAGTAAGAACATTTTTGAAGCAGTTGACTGCTAAATGGCCCCTCCTTTCAGCGATTGTATCCCTCGATGGCTAACTCATCGAACGAGGTCACGGATTTGATCACTGTTCTACAGTGGAATTGCAGAAGTATCATCCCGAAAATCGATTCCTTCAAAATTTTAATAAATAATTTGAGTTGCGATGCATTTGCATTATGTGAAACTTGGTTAACTTCCGACATAGATCTCAACTTCCACAACTTTAATATTATTCGCCTGGATCGAGACACCCCCTATGGAGGAGTGCTTTTGGGGATCAAAAAGCGCTATTCCTTCTACAGAATTAACCTTCCCTCGATAACAGGTATTGAAGTTGTGGCTTGTCAAGTAACAACCAAAGGCAAAGATCTTTGCATAGCTTCCATATATATTCCCCCCAACACCGCGATTGGGCATCGCCGGCTACATGACATCATAGAATCCCTGCCTCCACCGCGACTAGTTTTAGGCGACTTTAACTCTCACGGTACGGAATGGGGTTGCCTTTATGATGATAACCGTTCCTCTTTAATTCACAATATTTGCGACAACTTCAACATGACAATTCTAAACACGGGTGAAATGACACGGATTCCTCCCCCACCAGCGCGCCCAAGCGCATTAGATTTATCCCTTTGCTCGACCTCGCTAAAGTTAGAATGCGCGTGGAAGGTAATCCCTGATCCCCACGGTAGCGACCATCTGCCGATCGTAGTCTCAATCAATAACGGCTCAAGGCCATTGGAAACAATCAATATTTCGTATGACCTCACACGAAATATCGATTGGAAGAGCTATGCTGTCGCGATATCCGACAACATCGAATCTACTCAAGAACTTCCTCCGGAGGAAGAGTACAGCTTTTTGGCTGGCTTGATTCTCGACAGCGCGAATCAAGCTCAGACTAAGCCAGTACCCGGCGCGAACATACAAAAACGTTCTCCCAATCCCTGGTGGGATAAAGAGTGCTCAGACGTGTACGCAGAGAAGGCCGCCGCGTTTAAGACCTTCCGGAACGACGGGTTACCCGCTAGTTTTCGACAGTACGCGACGTTAGACAAGCGAATGAAGAGTTTGATGAAAGCCAAAAAACGCGGTTATTGGCGCCGGTTCGTCGACGGATTAACGAGAGAAACATCGATGAGCACTCTTTGGGGAACAGCCCGACGTATGCGAAATCGAAACAGTACTAATGAGAGCGTGGAATATTCAAACCGTTGGATATTCGATTTCGCCAAGAAGGTTTGTCCGGATTCCGCCCCGGCACAGAAGATCTACCGCGCCGCATTCCGTCACGATAACGCGAACGAAACACCTTTTTCGATGGTGGAGTTCTCACTTGCTCTCTTGTCGTGTAACAATAAAGCTCCAGGGCCAGACAGAATCAAATTCAACTTGTTGAAGAATCTGCCAGACTCTGCCAAGGGACGCTTGTTAAACTTATTTAATAAGTTTCTTGAGGCTAACATTGTCCCACACGATTGGAGGCAAGTGAAGGTCATCGCCATCCAAAAACCAGGAAAACCAGCCTCCGACCACAATTCGTATCGACCGATCGCAATGCTATCTTGTATCCGGAAGTTGTTCGAGAAAATGATCCTATCCCGCCTCGACAATTGGGTCGAAGCAAATGGCTTACTGTCAGATACACAATTTGGCTTTCGCAAAGGCAAAGGGACGAATGATTGTCTTGCGTTGCTCTCAACCGAAATTCAAATGGCCTATGCTAGTAAAGAGCAGATGGCATCAGTGTTCCTAGATATAAAGGGGGCTTTTGATTCAGTTTCTATCAACATTCTTTCAGAGAAGCTGCACCAGCATGGTCTTTCAGCGACTTTAAACAACTTTTTACTAAACTTGTTGTCGGAAAAGCACATGCATTTTTCGCATGGTGACTTATCGACATCACGATTTAGCTACATGGGCCTTCCCCAGGGCTCATGTCTAAGCCCCCTGTTATACAATTTCTACGTCAACGACATTGATGAATGTCTTGACGATTCCTGCACGTTAAGGCAACTTGCAGACGATGGCGTGGTGTCTGTTACGGGACCCAAAGCTGTCGATCTACAAGGACCATTACAGAATACCTTGGACAATTTGTCTGCATGGGCTATTAAGCTGGGTATCGAATTCTCCACGGAGAAAACTGAGCTAGTTGTATTTTCTAGGAAGCGTGAACCAGCACAACTACAGCTTCTATTAATGGGTCAAACTATAGCTCAGGTCTTCACAGTAAAATATCTAGGGGTCTGGTTCGACTCGAAAGGTACTTGGGGATGCCATATTCGGTATCTGAAACAGAAATGCCAGCAAAGGATCAACTTTCTTCGTACAATAACCGGAACGTGGTGGGGTGCCCACCCAGGAGACCTAATTAGGTTGTATCAAACAACGATACTGTCGGTACTGGAATACGGATGCTTCTGCTTTCGATCCGCCGCGAACATACATTTCATCAAACTCGAAAGAATTCAGTATCGTTGTTTGCGTATCGCCTTAGGGTGCATGCAGTCGACCCATACGTTGAGTCTCGAAGTCCTGTCGGGCGTTCTCCCGCTGAAAAATCGATTTTGGGAACTCTCATATCGATTGCTCATTCGATGCGATATCTTGAACCCGTTGGTGATTGAAAATTTCGAAAGGCTTGTTGAGCTCAATTCTCAGACCCGTTTTATGTCCCTGTACTTTGACTACATGGCGCAAAATATTAATCCTTCTTCTTACAATCCCAACCGTGTGCATTTCATAAATACTTCTGAATCTACTGTTTTCTTCGACACATCCATGAAAGATGAGATTATTGGAATTCCGGACCATATACGCCCACAAGTGGTTCCAAATATTTTTTATAATAAATTCCGAGAAGTCGACTGTTCTAAGATGTTTTATACTGACGGATCAAACCTCGAAGGGTCCACTGGCTTCGGTATTTTCAATCAAAAGTTCACCGCCTCCTACAAACTCAGTGACCCTGCTTCAGTTTACGCCGCAGAACTAGCTGCTATTCAGTATACCCTTGGAGTCATTGACACATTACCCGCAGACCATTACTTCATCGTCTCGGATAGTCTGAGTTCTATTGACGCTATTCGCTCGATGAAACATGGAAAGCATTCCTCGTATTTTTTGGGGAAAATACGGGAGCTACTGAGTGCTTTATCTGACAAATCTTTCCAGATTACCTTGGTGTGGGTCCCTTCTCATTGCTCCATTCCGGGCAATGAGAAGGCGGACTCCTTAGCTAAGGTGGGTGCCATTGAATGTGACGTTTTTGAAAGACCAATTTGCTTCCACGAATTTTTCAGTATTACTCATCAGAGAACCCTCGAAAGTTGGCAAACCTCGTGGAGCAATGGGGAGCTAGGAAGGTGGCTACATTCGATAGTCCCTAAGGTATCGACGAAACCTTGGTTCAAGGGGATGGATGTGGGTCGTGACTTCATTCGTGTGATGTCCCGACTCATGGCGAACCATTACACGCTGGATGCACATCTCCGACGTATTGGGCTCGTGGAGAGTGGTATCTGCGCTTGTGGCGACGGTTATCACGATATAGAGCACATAGTCTGGGCGTGCACCGAGTACAGTTCCGCCAGGTCTCGGCTTATGGACACCCTCCGGGCCCGAGGAAGACCACCCAACGTCCCGGTTCGAGATGTGTTGGCAAGCCGCGATGTCCTCTATATGTCCCTTATATACACCTTCATAAAAACCATCAATATCCAACTTTAACTGCCCCTTTTTCCTTATTATTCTCAGAAGCGCTCTCTTCCACCTGTACCATACACCCACGATGGTTTGATGCGACTCCAAGGCGACACAAAACATCCCTGTCGAATGAGCCAACAAACACGGGACCTAAAGCACGAACATCACACGCACAACTCGAAATGTAGCCGATCAACATCTGAGCCGCACTACGAAATCGTCTGGAGAAACCCCTGCCATCTCGAGAACGACCACCCGGCGTCCCAGTACATGATTCTTCCTGATGAAGACCACCCTGATTCTGTAATCCATCCGTTGATCTCCCGAAGTCTGAAACTGAAATAATGTTCTCCCCCTGCCATGTTTGTCCACCCTACTTCCCCTGACTCTTATACACAGAAGTAACACCCCTTCCCCCTCCCCCTCCCCAACCAAAGATCTTCATGAAGCATTTAGCTCTTCTTGCCTTTTCTAGTTTTAACTATTATATTATATGATCTCGTTGAAAATGCCCAACTCTACTACCACATAAAATAACTCTAATTAATGTCCCCGAATCTTTACAAAATTTAATCACGCCCTCTAATTATTTCTACTTTTAAGATAGTCGTAAAAATTTTCCCCCTTAGTTAAACATTATTTGCTCCAATAATCTCATTGCTAAAAATGTCAAACCATATTGCCATAAAAACTAAATGACCCCTCTAATCTTACGAAAATTATACTACCCCCTTGTGTATATGTATAGCTATAAATTAGCCTTAGTTTAATTTCAAAAATCAATATGTAAGCCCCTAGTTTTAAGTAATTTAAAATGTAAAACAAAACAAAATTGGCACCTTTAAGCTAACGCAAACCTGCCTTATCAAATAAACTAATTGAAGGAATTGATTTGAATGGTCTGCTACCGTCTCCGGGAATCAAAATACTGCGTGAAAAATTACCCGATATACTAAATACGATACACGTCTGTCGTGGAATGGAGCGCAGTGTTCAAGGCATTCCTATAACATAAATCATAAATTAATTTGGCGGAAAAAACATCGCATGTGAATCAATTTCGAGAATATAGTATGGTTCCGTTTTTTGTCACGTTCCGTTTTTGGAATGCTTCCTTTTTGGAACACTCCGATTTTAGCAACAATTGGGTTCCGTTTTTGGCAACATTCTTGTTGTACTCAATAAGTCTTTTAAAAATTTACAATAGAAGACTTTTTTCATTAGGTCCAATCTGCAGATGAGAGCCCTCTTTTTTGCCTTCTCTTTCGTTTATTACTACAAAACCATAAAACTTTTTAAACATTTATCAGTATGTTTAGAAAGATCAAGGTTTTGACTAACTTATTATGCAAACAGTTCAGGGGGAATCAGAAAGGTGAACAAGTAATTCACAGAAGAGAAAGTAAACAAAGAGAGGCGCTCTTTTGTAGATTGGACCTATTGAAAAAAAGTCTTCAATGGATATTTTTTGTATCAATTGATATAGCATTTGACCTCATTTCCAAACATTGAAGTCATATTAACTCTTAAAGGCGCAAATCAATTTTTTTTAAATTTTGTGAAAATTGTCTCATAGCTTCAATACATTACTGTGTTAATTTTGAGATGGTTTTCGCAATGTTGTTTTAAAACAGTGTTATGCATTTAAGGGTTAACTAAATTTTACACTATACGTATTGCATTTAATGATTACTATAAGTATAATGTAACTGGTGGCAGTGTAACTAGTGTCTGACGGAATAAATTTTTGGAATAAGACCCAGAGTATTTGGAATTTGTGAGTCATTTGAAAACAGAGGAATGCGCATGCATGCATAATAAGACTAGTTCTGGAGAAAATTTTCAATAGAACCTTAGTAACATTGACTTAGTAAGCTGACCATAGTGCGTCTCAAAGCCGTATTTAGGAATACAAAACTGATAGCCCCTAAATAGTTTGTTTTAGCTTTATGATGTTTTTGGCAAATTTGTTAGTTTTTTTGGCGATTTTTTTCAAATGAATGGAATTAGGATGGTCCTGGTGGTTAGGGTGTTCAAAGTATCGACTGTTTAGATGTGTGAAGTTTGCCTGCTCAATGCCCTACAATATAATAACACAAATAAATTGAAGCAAGTTTGCTGAATAAGCAGGGCGATGTATAATGGTTAATTTGTTATAATTTTTTAAGAAGATTTGCATTTGCAGATCTCAAATGCATTGTTCTAGAGATTTTTGGAATTTTCATTGGAGTATATTTTTACCGTAGCACTGATGTTTCAATCCATTTTGTTTGGACAGTTGCAAGTGATTTTTACAACAATTTTTTTTTTCTAACCTACATATCTTCAAGCATTGCAATTCGATTTTCAATCTATTAATTCCATTTGAAAGATCAACGATCGGTTCGTTATGAAGAATCATGAAATGTATTTATTTTTAAAAGAGCTGTGTTTTTTAAATAAAATTGTTTATTAATTTTCAGAAAGAAGAGATAACAGCCCTAGGAGCGAAATCAACACTACCATGCAGTGAATCGTTTAAGTTTTTAAGTCCAGTGGGCCGAATTAAAGCGATTCGAATTGAATGATATGTTACACCTCCGCAATAAGGGACACCCGAGAAGTATTTAAAGATTGTGAGAATTCTTCTTTTTTATTTTGATTATAGAGGTTTTAACCTTAGGGCCATTCGCCGTTAGAGAATTTTTTTTGGAAAAATCTCTAACCCTCTGTGCAGGGTTGGGAATCGAACCTAGGTGAACTGCGACCAAGGCAATCGATTTACTGATTGCGCTATGCCCTTTATCTCGAGAATTCTAATGGATGACGACTGAATTTGATAAAAACATGAATAACATTGAATTAGCTTATTTCTTCTTTCATTTCATTCCATTTCACATAATATTAAACATCCTTGAAACATTTTGGAAGTCGTGAATTGAAGATCCAAACTTTAAAAATAAGGTTCCATTTTCTGCACAGTTCCGGTGTTGGTAACTGAAAAAAAATAAAATTGTTGCAAAAACGGAATCCTACTGTACTGTGAAAATTTCAAAACGTAAAATAAATCATTTGCTCTAGTTATATTTTAACCAGCTCAAAAAAGTGTAGTGTACTGTAGTGTACACTACACTTTTTTGAGTGTAGTGTAGAGACGTTACGGCAGAATTGAATATTTGAACATTTATATATTGCTTTCGGCTTCTATTTATTGGGATATCATTAGATACAAAACAAGCGCACATTTTCGGCATTTTTTTTAATCTACAGTGGTGCAATAAATAACAAAAAAAAAGATTGGATCCATATTGAATTTTCTCAAAGTATAAAAAGTATATATACTTCCCATCAACAATGTCTATCTAAGAAAATCGTATCGCATGGAGCATAAAGTAGCCAAAGCGGCAACAATTGGGTAATCTTTATTTTATAATTCAAATGTTTATTATGCAATCAAGTCATCCTCAAAATTCATTCCAATTAGGTATAAGTCGTTCAAAATTTCATTAACTATAAGAAATAACAATTATTTTAGAATGAATTTATGGACCATGTTCCGCGCGCTGTGGCAGACGGAATTCGTCATATTGAAGCCGCCAATTAAACCCACCCAGATACTGATTTTTACGAAGTCTTTTATGAACGTAAAAAACCAAATGTTCGTATTTAATCATCAAAACCAAAAGTGTTGTACAGAGCTGCATACAATAATTAACTATAATTTGCTGGCGAAAATTCTTAATGACGATGGCGGTAATGTGTATATTGCCACATTAAATTTCTGTTTCCGACTCTGCACTTGCTAGGATAGTTTGCCTTAGACCTGTAGACTGGATTTTCAAATAACCCTGTCTTAAGCAATACACTGTGCCAAATATTTGAAAAAGAAAAAAGTTTTGATGAACATTGGCAGTTTA
Source organism: Topomyia yanbarensis (assembly GCF_030247195.1). NCBI lineage: Eukaryota > Metazoa > Arthropoda > Insecta > Diptera > Culicidae > Topomyia > Topomyia yanbarensis. The sequence goes on along the minus strand of NC_080672.1, from coordinate 207,849,823 downwards.
AAAACACTATAGTATCGTGTAGTCATAAGTTTGCAGAGAATAAAAAATATTTCCTTATCATATTGTTATAGACCGAAAAATGGCGATAATTTCATTCCTATGACTCTTCATGCAATGACTCGTGATTATGGTTAGTGGGTAATGCTTGATTAAATTATAATGAGAGGACTGCCCAGTGCTATGGGCGGTGGGCCTGCTGCAATGCAATGGTTGGTAGTAATACACACATCATGCTATGCACGATAATTTCTTTCCAAATCACTGTGCATCTGCTCACGTTCGAACGCTATGCATCTGGTAGCCTTTTTATCTACTGACTCTTTATCCGGCAGCCAAACACAACACACATTCTTTCAAAAAAATTCTCACGAGTGGCGAAAATCGCATTCGCATGAAAATGCTGCCTCCAGATTCAGTGAGCGTGGCATTCGGAAGAATTTGCTTCATCCATCGAACGAAATGCTGTGTGAGCAATTCTAAGCTAGATTGTGCCAGCCTCTACTCAACTACGCCACTCATCAGGCATTGTATTCATTGCATGAACAGAGAGAGGGGCATGAACAAACTATTATGAGATTCGACGTGTGCATCAGCACGACACAAAGCGAAACGGGAAAAAACAACGTTCACTCAGCAATCAACAAGCTTGGTTTTCTTCTTCCTCCGCCACACTATTTACCTGAAATACGTATTTGACTTAGTCACTTACCATAAAACACCATGTTTTATGGTAACCGGAAGCCGCCATTTTGGATTTCAAAATGGAGCCAAGCGTCAATTTTCGCATTCCACTATTCAATACCTTTCAAATGACACCCATATTGATGGTGGTTTTAAGTGTTTTATGGTTCCCGGAAGCCGCCATCTTGGATTTCAAAATGGCGCCAATCGTCAATTTTCGCATTCCACTAATCAATACCTTTCAAATGACACTCATATTGATGGTGGTTTTAAGTGTTTTATGGTTCCCGGAAGCCGCCATCTTGGATTTCAAAATGGCGCCAATCGTCAATTTTCGCATTCTACTAATCAATACCTTTCAAATGACACCCATATTGATGGTAGTTTTAAGTGTTTATGGTTCCCGGAAGCCGCCATCTTAGATTTCAAAATGGCGCCAATCGTCAATTTTCGCATTCTACTAATCAATACCTTTCAAATGACACCCATATTGATGATGGTTTTAAGTGTTTTATGGTAACCGGAAGCCGCCATCTTGGATTTCAAAATGCCTACCAATCAATCAATCGACACAATGCACTTTCGAAATATCCGGGGCAGTGATTGAGTGATCCTAGCAGTCACTTTACAATTTCCGTGAGGTGACTTAAAAAATTGCGATTCTGAGAGTCACCTGGGTGACGACGGTCACCCAACAGTCACCTCACCTAAAGTGAGTCTCGGAATACCTCCTCGTGGGTGAGGTGACTGGTAAGTGAGGTGAGGTGAGGTGACGGTGAGAATAGGGCCCCTCTTCTTCAAGTGATACTGAGTACAATTACAATCGAGTATTTTTACTTTATTAAGCAGGGTGTTCTTGAAACAACCAACACCATGCTTAAGTATATCCTCGGCAGTGAGGCTGGGTTCGGAGATGACTCCATCGCATTCTATATCGCGCGAAAGTATATAAACTTTATATTAACGCGTGAGGAGTTCGCAGGCTACTATCCGTTAGCTTGTCTAATATTATCAATGCTAACTCGAAGTTTGCCTTTATTTACTTTCACGATCTCTGTTACAGCAGAAAATCGTTAAGTCAGATCCCGTGCAATTTGCACAAGGTTTAATGGCTTTCCTTTCCGCCTGAAGAAAACTTGCCAAGGTCCAGAAGACCCTTGAGGGTGTAATTTTATTCTAGGGGGAGTTGAGAGAGGGGGGTCAGAAGAATTTTGCTCTTGTGAAATGGAGGATTCCATCTCACTATCCTCCATCAATAAGTTGATTAAGTACTCACACTAACAAAATTATACTAAAAATCTACCTGTCCTTCGAAGAGTTGCAGTTTCACGCTGTCTCCCTCTGCCACACGCTCGGGTTGAACACAGCGCAACCACCACTACCAAGATGGAGCCGCTGTTTACCTGTGGGTCCAGGGGTATTTCCTTACTACGCATCGTGGCCAGGTACACAAATACACAAAAGCCCGTATCTGCACTAGCACATATGAATAAGTGATGATGAAACGAGACGCTTCACCAATAAAATGCAGCTCTGTCTCACTTCGTCACAAGCGCCGACTATATGTAGCGCAACCACTACCACCACCAAGGTGGGGCCGCCGCTTACCTGTGGGTCCGGAGGTATTCCCCTACTACGCAGTGTGGCTAGGTACACAAATACTCAAAATCCCGTATCCGCACTAATACGGATGAATGAGTGATGATGAAGTGAGCCGCTTCACCAACCAGATGCAGCTCTGTTTCACTCCGTCGCAAGCGCCGGTTGTATGCAGCGCAGCCACTATCGGATTCGCAGACGGAAATCGCCGAAAGTTCTTACGTCTCTTAATTATCCCACAAACAATTTCAAACTTTACCTAATTTACGTCAAAAAATAACCTCCCTTAAAAAGTTTTTTCTCCATAGAAACAAAATTTAGATTACCCAATTGTTGTCACATTGGCTACTTTATGCTCCATACCAGACGCTTTTCTTAGATAAACATTGTTGATGGAAAGTATATATACCTTGTATACTTTGAGACAATTCAATATGGATCCAATCTTTTTTTTGTTATATATTACACCACTGTAGATTAAAAAAAGATAGCCTAAAATGTGCTTTTGCTTGTTTTGTATCCAATGATATCCTTATAAATAGAAGACGAAAGCAATATATAAATGTTCAAATATTCAATTCCGCCGTAACGTCCCTTATGTACACTTCGAGTGTACTGAAAACTTAAACCGCGTTTTTCTCGAAACCATTTGTTTTGAGCTGATCGAAACGTAACTAGAGCAAAAGATTTTTTATCGTTTTGAAATTTTCACAGTGCAGTAGGATTTCGTTTTTGGCAACAATTTTATTTTTTTCAGTTACCAAAACCGGAACCGTGGCAAAATAGAACCTTATTTTTTAAGTTTGGATTTTCAATTTACGACTTATAAAAGGTTTCAAGGATGTTTAATATTATGTGAAATGAAATGAGTGAAAGAAAAAATAAGCAAATTCAATTTTATTCGTGTTTTTATCAAATTCAGTCGTCATCCAGTAGAATTCTCGAGATAACGGGCATAGCTCAATCAGTAAATCGATTGCCTTGTGCGCAGCTAACCGGGGTCGATTCCCAACCCTGCACAGAGGGTTAGAAATTTTTCCCAAAAAATTTCTCTAACCCGAAAAGAGGCGAATTCGCCGGTGCCTATGCTGGTAAAGTAAATAGTGGAATAGCCGGACACGCCGCTATATAAGCTAAGTTTTTTTTTCATTTCCCTTTCCCCCGGCCGGTCGCTACTTCTTAGATCCCTTTCCCCTGAATATAAGTTTCATCTCTCGTTTACACCACGTGTTATCCTCGTGCCTAAATGGCCGAGGGCGAAGTAACATTGGATGGGAATGATATTCTCATGGGTTTACCGGATAAACCCGAGATTGGGTGGTCTATTTCCGGCCAATCACGAAATCACCATATATTTTAGAGATCTCACGGGAGCTGACAGTTAACTACCCGGCCGTAGCTCAGATAACACGCGTTAGAGCTAATAATATACGCATATTAGTAAATGACCGCGACCAGGCAAACCAGAAACCAGAAAACCTGTGGAAATAACATAGCCGATTAATACTAACTGTAGATTTGACGGATTTCACCCAATCACTTTTGAACAATTGAACAATATTTGTTTTTCTTTGGGAAAATCGGCTGGTATCGATAATGTCAATGCAAAAGTGATACAGGATTGCTTTCATGTCATCGGACACGATCTGCTGGATCTTGTAAATGAATCGCTACAAACTGGGCACGTGCCGACAGTTTGGAAGGAGTCACTTGTGATTCCTATTCCCAAAGTTACTGGGACGGATAAAGCCGAAGAGTACCGCCCCATTAACATGTTGCACACATTAGAGAAAATTTTAGAACTTGTTGTTAAGGGCCAGCTGATGAGTTATTTGAATAATAATATTTTGCTAATTGCGGAGCAATCGGGATACCGAGAGGGACACTCTTGCGAAACCGCTTTGAATCTAGTGTTAGCAAAATGGAAAGAGAAAATCGAGGTTAAAGAGACTATATTTGCTGTATTTTTGGATCTGAAACGCGCTTTTGAGACAATTTCGAGACCTTTACTTTTGAAAACTTTAGAGCGATTTGGTATCGGAGGGATAGCACATAAGTGGTTTGAAAACTATCTATGTGATAGAACTCAGAAAACTAGTTTTAACGATTTTGTATCTAGTCCTCTCGACAATCCTCTTGGAGTGCCGCAAGGTAGTGTCTTGGGTCCTATTTTATTTATTATGTATATAAATGACATTAGGCGAGTTTTACGATTTTGTGACTTAAATTTGTTTGCTGACGACACTGTTCTGTTCATTGCAGCTAAGGATATAGATGAAGCCGTGGCGCATTTGAACGAAGATTTGCGTTCCCTTGCTCGTTGGTTAAAATTTAAACAATTAAAGTTAAATGTTGCTAAAACTAGATATATGATTATCTCTTCGGCTAATACTAGGCCTGACGTTAACGTTGAAATAAATGGTGAGACTATTGATCGCGTTAGTGAATTAAAATATCTTGGAATAATCATTGATGATAAGTTAACCTTTAAGTCTCACATCGACAATGTCATCCAAAAGATTGCTAAAAAGTATGGTATATTGTGTCGTCTGAAAAATGATTTAACAATTAGTAGTAAAATTTTATTATATAAATCTATTGTTTCACCACATATTGACTTCTGCCCGTCCATTTTGTTTCTTGCCAATCAAACACAAATATTGAGGTTACAGCGATTGCAAAATAGAATCATGCGATTAATTTTAAAATGTAACAGATACACTTCCTCTAGTTTCATGCTAAGCGCATTACAATAGCTCTCTGTGAAGCAAAAAATTTATTACTTAACAATGGTGTTCATTTTTAAAATTATTAATGGAATGCTACCTCGATATTTGTGTGATCGAATTGAAAGAGGAAGTGATGTGCATAGGTACAACACTAGAAACGCGTCTGATGCAAGAACACCTAACTTTTTATTTCGTAGATCACAGAACTCCTTGTTGTACAAAGGAATAAGTTTTTTCAATTCGATGCCTAGACATATTAAACGTGCGGCAACATTAGCGGAGTTCAAAACACTATGTATTTCACACGTAAAATCTGCTTTGTAGACAGATTTTTTGAATTTTTATATTTGGAGTTATTTGAATAACTATGTAATACCACGAAGATTGTATTTTTTTCTCTTCTATTATTTGCATTTAGTCACACTAAGTTATTATATTCGCTATGATGATGATGGATTTTTGTTAATTGTTTATTATAGTTTTTAAAAATAATGAGATGTCTACAGAAGTCTGAGCCACGCGCGCGATAAACAGATAGAGACTAACTTGAAATCGAACATGGTGACCAGTACTAAGAGCTCATCGGGTTGAATTGAAGCTTTTAGACTTTTGTTGTGATCAAGGTCTGATTTGATGATGGAGTTGCTTTGCTGGCTTTGCTCGACAATAGAGTTAATCTCGGTTATTGCTGCCATAGCGGCAATAACGGAGTTGGTTCGTTGAGTGGGGAGCTTGGTGATTTCTTCTGATAAAACAAGATATCGGGTTCAATTCCTGATCAATCCAGGGTATTCCCGGAAAGGAATATCCCTGGATTGCCTTGAGTTAGTGGTACGCAACTTTCAATAAAGGGGCCTGATGTGGATGATATAACTCGATTAGACTCTGCACTGCCACTAGGCTCGTCACTTCTCACCTTAGCAGGTGGTAGTACCGATGTCTTGGTCAGTCGGGAGGAGTCTTACAGAGAATTATTAGAAATGGAAGCTATTGGGTTCAATTCCCGATTCTATCAAGTATCTTCCCGGAATGGAAATTTTCTTGATGGACCCTGGTTGTTGATGGAATATTCGAAATATATCTGGTTACGTTCTTTTGAAGGAAAGGCTATGTCTGTAAATTGAACCAGTCCGTTTTTTTTGTTAACTGGTCTTGTCATGATTTAAAATATTAATTATCTCCTAGATAACTCGTTCAGCTCACACCTTTGTGGGGGTATGAGGTGGGACCATCATCATCATCATCATCATGGAGATCGATGGGGTCGTCGCCGAACCGGGTTTGAAGTGCGAAGACGTGTTGAAGTATGGGGTTGGTTGCTTTAAGGAACCCTCACTTCAACATGTGATGATTCTGGAATGCAAGCAATTGTATTCAGCAAAAACTGAGAATAATAAGACAACTTATTCATTGTCAGACTCGCTTCGGGTGACCTTCTCCGGGTGTTCCCTCCTCAACTATGTCCTCCTGGATAAGGTTCGTCTACTTGTTCGCCTGTTTGTACCGCGGGTAATGAACTGCAGCAATTGCAAGCAGCTGGGCCACACAGCCACCTATTATGGCAATAAGAAAAGGTGCGGCAAATGCGAGGGAGAGCATGAGGATGACGCTTGCAGTAGAGAAACTGAAAAGTGTATTTAATGCGAGGCCTTCCGCATGATCTTAAATCATGCCCGCGTACAAACAGCGCGGGGATAAAATTAAGCGCTCCCTTAAGGAACGCTCGAAGCGCTCTTATGCTGAAAGTCTTAAGAATGCCTTTTTATTTCGTTTATTTGACACGGCTCATAGCGGTAGCTTAACAGAGCCGTGGATCTTTGATGTGTTTACAATTTGTAAAAACAAAAATAAGAATAAATATTATTAATTATGCGTTGGATCTCGTGCGCGCAACTTTTTATTGCGAGCGGAGACCTTCTTTCGCGGCTCGCCTGCTGCGTCATGGGGATCATTTATTCTGTCCTGTCCTTCACATCAGGGTCATCATCGTTAAAAGTGTCTTGGTGCTCGCGATCAGGTGTTCTTTCCTGTTTTTTACACTTAGGGGTGACCAATGTCAATCCGTCGTCATTCTTATTATCTTCTTCACCGATGTTGCTTACGTTGGTTTTTGGAGTGCTGGATGCTGCTTTTGCTGTTGTCAATATGGACTGAATAGCTGCCACAAATTTGTCAACCGTTTGTGGTTTAGGTATTGGTATTTAAAACTCTTTTTTGGGTTGGTTTGTCGTGGATGCGATGGCAATCGGTAGAGATGCATTCTTCTCTGTATCTTCCGCACAAGGTTGCCCGTGGTGCGCTGTCTGATTACAATACTTGCATATAGGAGTTTGCCCCTCATGGGTGCATAACGTAGTTTGGTTAATAGTAGCTTCATGGGTTTTGAGTTTTATAGTCAAGTAGGAGGGGATAGTTCTTTCGATCCGTATCCTCACCACAAGAACACCGTTAGGTGTACCTGGGAAGAAATTTCTCCACATGTCACGTGTAATGGCTTCTACTTCTCCAAATTGTTGTTGTTTCAAGGTTTCAGTCACCGTTCATGAATGTTGTCGTTTTTTAGTTGATATTTTTCGGTGAAAATCTATTTAAAAAACACAGTTTACCGTTAACGTTTCAGCCTACTTTTTTATTTCCTTTCAGCCATCCTCAGAACTTTACAATAAGAAAAACAAAATAAAAATAGCGATAAAATTTAAAAAAATACATTTAAATTTGAAATTATCTTACTTCTTGCCCAAGCGCGTCTTGCCACCGCTGGGGGAAAATCAAATTTAAACTAATTCTACATGTACTTCTCTCACTGGTGGCGTCTCTCTTCTTTCTCACCAGTGCCATTGCGCGTCGATCGTAGCTTATTAAGAAGACCGTTGTATGTGCAGGCGAAGCTGGCGGCGTCCCGTTGAAGGTTTACCGCTCTTTGCTCTCTCAGCTTAATATGAAGAACCTCCGCTGTTAACCTGTTGGACTCGTGGTTAATTCTCTCCAATATTCTCGTTTCGTTGAAGTTAAAGTGGTGTCCACATTCTCTTGTGTGTTGTGTTAGGCCGGTTATCGATGTGCTAGTGCGTATAGAGTTTTTATGCTGGCTAATGCGTTTCTCTAGGGTTTGGGAAGTTTGCCCGATGTACTCTTTATTGGTGCATCCGCCGCATGGAATGCTGTAGACTACATTTGTTTGCTGCATTTTTGGTATTTTATCTTTCAGCATCGTGAAGATCGTGTTTTTTATTTTGTCATTTGGTTTGTATGCTGCATTTAAGTCATTCTTGCGCAATACCTTGCCGATTTTCTCGCTCAAGCAGGGGATATATGGAATGGATATATATTTTGCTGTTTGCTCGTCTGCGCTCCTGGTTTGTAGGGTGTTGTAGAGTATGTCTACCCGCTGTTTAAGCACACTTTTTATGATGTGTTCCGGATAGTTGTTGGCGCGTAGTATGTTAGATGCCTCTGTTATGCTCTCTTCCCTTTTGTTCGCATCCGTGAGTTTTAGTGCTCGGTCCATAAGTGCAATTGCGGTGTTCTTCTTGTGGGTGTATGGGCTCTCCGATGTGTAGTCCAAATACCGTCCTGTTTTCTGTTTCGGGAGCCATTTTTTGTCGATTTTTTCCCCGTTTCTGGATAATAGTAGATCTAAATAGCGAATCGATTCGTTGCTTTCTTTTTCTACCGTGAATTTAATGCTATTATGTTGCTCGTTAAATTCTTCGATGACAGTTTCTATGTCATTTTCTTTACCCACAAGAAAGCAATCATCTACATACCGTCGGTACACTATCAGCGATATTCCCTTTTGCTTCAATCCCTCGAGGGCCTCTCCCTCTAATTTTTCCATAACAATGTTAGCAACGACGGGAGAGAGGGGGGATCCCATGGGCACTCCAAATATTTGGTCGTAGAACTTTCCGTCATACTGAAAAAAGGAAGCATCTAGTACAGTTTTCATTGCTTGTTTAAAACTGTCCCAAGGAATAGTGGTTGTTTGTGCTACTTCATTCCATCTTTCTTCGACGTACTCGTACACTTTATTGACAGGTATATTAGGTAAATACCTTCAACGGGACGCCGCCAGCTTCGCCTGCACATACAACGGTCTTCTTAATAAGCTAGGATCGACGCGCAATGGCACTGGTGAGAAAGAAGAGAGACGCCACCAGTGAGAGAAGTACATGTAGAATTAGTTTAAATTTGATTTTCCCCCAGCGGTGGCAAGACGCGCTTGGGCAAGAAGTAAGATAATTTCAAATTCAAATGTATTTTTTTAAATTTTATCGCTATTTTTATTTTGTTTTTCTTATTGTAAAGTTCTGAGGATGGCTGAAAGGAAATAAAAAAGTAAGCTGAAACGTTAACGGTAAACTGTGTTTTTTAAATAGATTTTCACCGAAAAATATCAACTAAAAAACGACAACACTTCTCCAAATTGCGACATGTATTTTGCAATTAGATCAGGAAGGGTACGTGGTGATAGGTCATGTAGATTTACATCTATGTAGTCTTTTCTATTGTAAGTAGAGGTTTGCCAACTTCTCGGGTTCTTATTTGGCCGGCGTACCCTTCTTTTCAGAGCGGCCTAGGTGCTTCTATCGGAATTTCGGATTTTCATAACACAAACAAAAGGGTAAACAAACAAAATAAATTAATAAATTTACCGACTTTTATTTTTACCTACTCTCCCTTCACTGCACACTGCTGCTGCGGGCGGAAAGGTGGGCGATTTCCTCCGACCGGCCGGGACAGCAACGGCCGAGTTCTCCCCATTTACGTTGGCTGCTCCGGCAGCGGTCCTAAACAGTTAGCTAGGGAGGTGAGCCTGGCTCTTTTGTTGGAAGGACCGGATTCCCTTGCTCCTCGCAAGGAATTCCGGAAGACACCGCAGTGTTCTTCCCAGGCGGAGCCGTCGTCCTACCTGCTTCCCTCTCTTTGACTGTTCGCTGCAGAGGAGAGCAAGGCTCGTTCGACTTATCCTCTGCAACGAGAGGAGTGGATGCATCGGATCCTTTATGGTTAGCCGGGGAAGCGAAAGCTCCTTGGTGATTAGCTTCCCCCGACGGCGATCCAGCACCACTATACAAATGAGCACCCGGACCACGGGCCAGCACTTTCGACGGAAATCGACCGTCGCACACGCGCACTGAACGTTGGTTACGGTGGCGGGAAACTGTCCCGAAATAAAACAACAATTTTCTGGACGTCTTTTCGTTGCCGTGGTCCGTCACTTTCTGTCTTTTTCACGATGGTCGCCTTTTCCACCCCACCAAAACAAACACCATCATCACAAAACCGCACCGCCGCATAACTGTCATCTCCTTTGCAGCATAAACAGCAACCAATATAACAGCAAGAGGAGCGCGGTAACCTACCTAAGCCCTAGGTTAGTTATTGACAAATGTTTAACAAAAATTATCTAACTTAGCTGCATTTACAAAACCGTTCACATACGCGCAAATGAACAAAATTTACAAGAAAAAGTGAATGGTACCGAACAGCGGTGAGCATAATTACAAATGTAAACAAATACACTCTACGGAGTGTATACCCAAACAATTGGTATATTTCCACCCAGTGCTAAATTGTTACCCTGACGGGTTACAATCTCGCCCACACCGGGTGGAAAAAAATGGCAACAATATTTTTCTAACCTAACACCTAACACCGATACAATAATAATAACGAAATGAATAAATAAATAAATAAACAAAGAAAAACTATGCAAATCCCCAAAGGGAAAATTTTGGACGATGCCAAATTTTTTTGTGCATAAGGGCACATACCTTACATAAAGTACGGTTTTTTGTTTTAGTGTTTCGGATTCTCCTCGTCAGTAACTAGCACCAACTGGGTGTCTAGTTAGACGATGTATCTAAGCTAGTACCCAAATTAGCACTAGTTAGACACTAAAATCCAAAAAGTCACACGTCTTGTGTGAACACTAAACAACTGGCTTATACCGAGTGATGTCTCGATAGTAAGCACAGAAGTTCTGTTTGCCGACGAAGAATATGAACCGAAACTGTCTTGTGGTTTGAAGACCCAAACGCCTGAAATTATGCAAATCCCCAAAGGGAAAATTTTGGACGATGCCAAATTTTTTTGTGCATAAGGGCACATACCTTACATAAAGTACGGTTTTTTGTTTTAGTGTTTCGGATTCTCCTCGTCAGTAACTAGCACCAACTGGGTGTCTAGTTAGACGATGTATCTAAGCTAGTACCCAAATTAGCACTAGTTGGACACTAAAATCCAAAAAGTCACACGTCATGGCATCGTCCAAAATTTTCCCTTTGGGGATTTGCATAATTTCAGGCGTTTGGGTCTTCAAACCACAAGACAGTTTCGGTTCATATTCTTCGTCGGCAAACAGAACTTCTGTGCTTACTATCAAGACATCACTCGGTATAAGCCAGTTGTTTAGTGTTCACACAAGACGTGTGACTTTTTGGATTTTAGTGTCTAACTAGTGCTAATTTGGGTACTAGCTTAGATACATCGTCTAACTAGACACCCAGTTGGTGCTAGTTACTGACGAGGAGAATCCGAAACACTAAAACAAAAAACCGTACTTTATGTAAGGTATGTGCCCTTATGCACAAAAAAATTTGGCATCGTCCAAAATTTTCCCTTTGGGGATTTGCATAATTTCAGGCGTTTGGGTCTTCAAACCACAAGACAGTTTCGGTTCATATTCTTCGTCGGCAAACAGACCTTCTGTGCTTACTATCAAGACATCACTCGGTATAAGCCAGTTGTTTAGTGTTCACACAAGACGTGTTACTTTTTGGATTTTAGTGTCTAACTAGTGCTAATTTGGGTACTAGCTTAGATACATCGTCTAACTAGACACCCAGTTGGTGCTAGTTACTGACGAGGAGAATCCGAAACACTAAAACAAAAAACCGGAAAGAAAAACTAACTAACCCTAATCATTTATTCCGCAATTTATCAATAATATTCATCACGAAAATCTAATCGACCGGATGTCCTCATCGATGAACTGTTTGACTGTGTTGGGTCTGATAATACTGACAGCATACGCAAAGCGAGAGGTTGTCAGCCATTGTCATTATTCGGCTATGGGTTGAACCCTAAATCCAATCCGAAATTAAGATCGGTAACAACAATTTTTAATGTTTCAACTTGCAGGGGACCGGTTGTCGGCCTTAAATTGTTCTGTTTCATCGACTGTCCAGAAATGTCTTACATGTCATTCATACAATCCCATTCATTCATCCTCAATCAGTGGCCTGCTCGATCATTCACATTCCGATAAGCACTTCGAATTAACCCCAAAACAATTTTATCTGATCATTCACACATGCATTCATTCACTGTTCGATTCTGCACACATACATTCACACATACAATACCGCTTAGCACGTCATAGTTTCTCCCACTCACAGACATTCCGGACAAAAGTTTGTATATTCGTCCCTTTTCGCCTCAAAACGCTTTGTACATGGCAAAAGAAACAATTGGGAGGAATCAAAGAATGCCTTTTTGCCTTTCTCATATAAAGAAAGGCTATGCAATCACTGTAAAAATCGACTTTTTAACCGAGGCCCGGAGGGCCGAGTATCATACACCATTCGATTCAGTTCGTCGAGATCGTCTGTGTGTGTGTATGTATGTGTGTGTGTATGTGTGTGTATGTGTGTGTGTCATTTAAACTCACACAATTTTCTCAGAGATGGCTGAACCGATTTTCGCAAACTTAGTTTCATCTGAAAGGTATAACGCTCCCATAAGCTGCTATAGAATTTTTAGTTGATCCGACTTTCGGTTCCGGAGTTACGGGTTGAAGAGTGCGGTCACACAGCAAATTCCCATATAAACTGGTACCACCATAATGTTCAAATGATGTAAAACATATTAAAATTGATGTAAAATTACTCTAGTTTGCGGGTCTGGATCACTAATGATCAATCAAAGCAGCTTTGACCACATTGGCCACCTATGACGGTTCATGACGCCCTCGGGGAACCCGCCAAGTTCCTAAGCTAATGTCACACCCATTCCACAACGAATTCTCTACCGATTTTTACGAACTTAATTTCAAATGAAAGATACAGTAATGCCATTGACTGCTGCTGAATTTCATTCGGTTCTGACTCTTGCTTCCGGAGTTACAGGGGTGTTAGTAAGGATACACTGGAATTTCCCATATAAATCGGTACAATCGTAATACCTCAGAGGCTAAAAACTATTGAAATGGTCACCAAATTACTTCTAATCGTAGATCGAGATCACTGATTGCCAATCAAACATTCTTTGAATATATTGTCCACTATCGACGATTCCGGAAGTCCGGAATTCCGGACATATTCCACAATTAAAGTCACATCGGTTCATCGGTGATGACTGAACCGATTTTCTCAAACCAAGTCTCAAATGGAAGGCAAAATATGCAGTTGAGTATTGCGTAGCCACCCCTTCCCCCCCCCCCCCCCTCCCCACCTTGCCCTTACACCTCCCTCCTTCATCACTCCCCTCTTCTTGGATCACCCTCACGCCCAGATTTCCTTCATCCACCCCGTATACCGAAATAAGATGAAGGATTTCTGATGCATCCTCCACACCCACTCTACTAAACCCCATTCCCTACACGTTCAAACGCATTCTACCAACCTTTGCAAATTATAATCACATGAAGATAACATTGAACTCATGCTTATTGAGCTAATTAAATATTATTCTTTTGCCTTTCTTATATAGAAAGGTTATGCAATTGCTCCAAAAACCGACTTTCTAACCGAGGCCCGGAGGGCCGAGTCTCATATAACATTCGACTCAGTTCGCCGAGATCGCAAAATATCTGTGTGTATGTGTATGTGTGTATGTATGTGCGTGTATGTGCGGATTTGTTAACAAAATGTCCACATCGGTTACTCGGAGATGGCTGAACCGATTTTTACAAACTAAGATTCAAATGAAAGGTATAATATTCTCATAGGTTGCTATTGAATTTCATTTTCAACCGACATCTTGTTCCGAATTACGAGTTGAAGAGTATGGTTACAAAACAAAATTTGTTGATTTTTCCAAATCGGTTTCTCGGAATTTTCTGAACCGATTTTGACAAACTTAATTTTAAATGAAAGGTCCATCAGCTGCTGTTGAATTTTGTGTGGATCCGAGTTCTGGTTCCTGAATTACAGGGTGATACGTACGATCACGCAGCAAATCCCGATTCTAACGAATTCTGCGATGAATGTAAAAAGGTGATTTTTTTTCCAAAATGTAAACACAAGTGTTGAATTTGTAGATCTAGGTCCCCAACAGTCATTCAAAGTCTCTTTGGCCACACTGGCCACCATCGACGGATCCGGAAGCATCCAATGTCAGAATAACGGAATATTGGTTTCTCGAAAATGGCTAGATTTGCTCAACTTAGTCTCAAATGAAAGGTGTTGCGTCCCCAGAAACTGATATTAAATTCCATCTCCATCCGACTTCTAGCACCGGAGTTACGGGTTGTGGAGGTCGATCACATAGAAAACTCCGATTCAAACCGATACCGCGATGAATGCAAAAAGGTGCTCTTATATATACTTACCAAGTGTAATAAGAATGAAAGACTTTTTCATAAAGTTATATTGTACGAACCAGCTATTAAATCATAGTTTGGAGAAATGAGAAAGGCACAATTGCACCTCTAGGTGGATTAAAACAGGTTTTTTATTATTTCGTTTATTTAACACGGCTCATAGCGGTAGCTTAACGGAGCCATGGATCTTTCATGTGTTTACAATATGTATAAAAAAAATAAAAACAAATGTTATGAATTATCCGTTGGATCTCGTGCGCGCAACTTTTTATTGCGAGCGGAGACCTTCTTTCGCGACTCGCCTACTGCGTCATGGGGACCATTTAATTCTCTCCTGTCCTTCACATCAAGGCTATCATCGTTAAAAGTGGCTTGGTGCTCGCGATCAGATGTTCTTTCCTGCTTCTTGGACTTACGGGAGACCAGTGTAAATCCGTCGTCATTGTTATTATCTTTTTCACCGATGTTGCTTACATTGGTTTTTGGAGTGCTGGATGCTGCTTTTGCAGATGTCAATATGGACTGAACAGCTGCCACAAATTTGGCAACCGTTTGTGGCTCAGGTATTGGTATTGAAAACTCTTTTTTGGGCTGGTTTGCCGTGGATGCGTCGGTAATCGGTAGAGATGCATTCTCCTCTGTATCTTCCGCGCAAGGTTGCCCGTGGTGCGCTGTCTGATTACAATACTTGCACATAGGTGTTTGCCCCTCATGGGTGCATAACGTAGTTTGATTAATAGTGGCTTCGTGGGTTTTGAGTTTTATAGTCAAATGGGAGGGGATGGGTCTTTCGATTCGCATCCTCACCACAAGAACACCGTTAGGAGTACCCGGGAAGAAATTTCTCCACGTATCAGGTGTAACGGATTCTACTTCTCCGTATTGCGATATGAATTTTGCAATTAGATCAGGAGGGGTACGTGGTGATAAGTCATGTAGCTTTATATCTATATAGTCTTTTTCTATATACACGGGAATCTTAATTCCAACTTTATCACTTTCAGCCACGTGCTTCAAGTTGTTCTGCAAAACGAAACGTTCGGCTTGGGCTAATGTGTTGAATGATACGAGTACTACATTGCGAAGATGATGATACTGAAGATACATAACCTCCTTAAGCCTCAGCTGCATCTTCACCTTCAGCAGGTATTCCACTTCACGAAAACTCAATCGTATTGAACAGAATTTAAAGTCAACGACCGCTGTGTTCTGTCTGAGCAGAGTTCTTTCGTCAATTTTACTCATGATGGCAAGAATAAATGAAATGCTTCCTTTGTTCTCGAGACAATGCACACTAGATCGAGAGATTGCTAGTTGTTGCTCACTTGGTTCGATTGTACGTCTGACTTGGGCAGAAGTAGAAAGTAGACTGCAAAGAATGTCTTTCGCATAATTTAAAAATATCAAAATGATTCCCGCTGGAATCAAACGAACCATCCCAGGATTAACCACAAACCCAAAATTATGCAAAATAAAATTTTATTATTCGATTCGAGATCGAAGATGCGTGGCGCCTTTCATCCCACATCCCTCTAACACGCACACCGCCCTGATTCGAATCGGGCTACACCTGCATGATACAGAACCTTGGTGCGAACATCGGGGAAAGTGTCAAAAATGATGATGATATCATCCATCTGAACGGATGAATGAATCATCATCAAAACAAAACAAGGCAAGTCGGAACATCGCGAATTACGACTTGTTTTCGCGACCTTTTGCCCGTTCTCGGTTGATTCGCGCGTTTTCTCGCGGTGGTGGAACTATTATCCGAAGTGATGCGTCCCTGTATGCCCAAACAAGGGAGATGTTATATAATTTAGTGCACCCGTAGGTGCGAGTGTTCCCCACGAAGAGGGGCTTTTGGATTTTTTTTATGTTGCCGAACACGGCAGAAGAATAATGTGTATGCATCCGGCGGTGAAAAGACGGTACGATAGGTTCGTTTTGTTTCTGCCAGACACTGGTACTGGTTTGATGAGAAAGTTTTCTTTACCGTAACCGTCTCGACCGCCGGAGCAAAGCAAATTAGTGGATAATTTGGTTACCTCACTGCGCGAGTGGGGCGCAAAAGAATTTTATGTTTTTGTTTGCCGAACACGGCAGAAAGTGATATTGATGCGTTCGGGGACCACTGCGTAAGATTTGTGTGTTTATTTAAGTGGATAATTATATCCCTCTGTGGCCAAGACGGGTCCCCGACCTTACATTAAGTGCGATATTTGATTACGCCGCGCCGAAAAAGGTATGGAAAGTGTGTGTCAAAAACCTTTCCTGCGGCAGTTTCGGTCTTCTTGAATGAAAATAGAGAAGACGAAGAAACTTATTTTGGTTTTATTCGGACCAAAGTCCGTGTTGTTGCCGCTGGGAAGTGACGGCAGCTTTTGGAAAACTCCCAAGTGAGTAATCCATATAAAAGCATACCGTCAGTCCACAGACGGCACGGAAAAGTTTTTTTATGCTGGTTTGAGGAGATTTGGTGGCTAAACTCAGAGATTTTTACCTGCTAAATCCTCCAGCTCGTAGGAGGATACACCGCTTTTGATGATAATTTTTGCCGGTAAGTAATGTGGTCCAAGTTTAGCATTGTAAGACTCGAGTGCATTCGACAACTTCATGTTTCTACGGTACATCATTTGTCCCTCGTTGAACGGCTTGGCAAAATTGCGATGCCTTAAGTTGTACTGGTGTCGAATGCCCTCGCTTGCCTTTGCCAAATTTTTTACCACTATCTCCCAGATTTTGTCTAACTGTTGGTGTCTTGTTTCTAGGTCACCCTCACCGGAAATCCTGCTGAAGTCATCGGCAGATGCCATTTCACACCCGTGTATGATGAAATGAGGACTAAACCCAGTGGAGGAATGAACGATAATATTTAAGATGCGCTCAACATCGGTGATGTGGACATCCCAGTTGCGCTGCTCAGTTCGAGCATATGGCCTGATTGCAGTATTTATCGAGAGATTTGTTCGCTCCACTGGGTTAGCCTGCGAATGATAGCGGGAGTTTACCCAATGTTTGACGTTGGTTTCTTTTATGAATCGACTGAACTCCTTCGAGGTAAAAGTGTAGGCATTGTCGCTCAGCAGAATTTCCGGGCTACCATGGCGATTGAACCACTGTTCGCCCAGTATCGTACAGACGTCCTAGCGATTTTGCGAACTGGGGTTAACATGACGTACTTGCTGAAGACGTCGAGGACGACAAGCAAGTGTTGATTGCCACGTTTGCTTTTTGGAAGAGGACCAATATAGTCCACAGAAACCATGGCGTGCATTAGTCGCACGCGACTAACCCATTTCGGGCTGGACTGGGACAAAAGGAGCTTTGATTTCTTTGCACGTCCCACATTCTCGAATAAACTTTCGTAGTTCCGATCCAATACGAGGACAGTAATATCGCAACTGCACTTCGTGGATCGTTTTACCCCACGTGAAGCAAATTCTCGTGGGTTGGTTGGACCAAATCTTGACGGAACTCGGGTGCTGGGAAGAGTTTCCAACTGAACCGCGAGTCGCACGGAACAACTTTCGAGTTTACATACTTGAAAAGTTGATCATTTTCCACTTTGAAGTTTGCATAATCATCAGGATTTTGGATATCTTTGGACTTCATGGAACAGTACCAGTCTGAGGTGGACAAAGCTGAAACGGCTTCTACGGCCCGGGATAACGCATCTGGAAGGACATTGTCCTTGCCTTTCCGGTGCTCAATAGATATGTCGTTGAGTTGCAATTCTAAACTCCCGCGACTCAAATGAGAACTGGTTTTCCATTTACTATTTGGTCTATTATCACCGCCAGACCTTCCATCTCAGTTGCACGATAGTTCCTTTGGGGAGTGGTCAGTTTGTGCGAAAAGTAAGCAACTTCTTTCTCGCCCTCGGGATACTCCTGCACCAGAACAGCAGCGACTGATACGTCACTAGCGTCTGTCTGAAGGACGAACTCTTTGGAGAAGTTTGGTGGGACTAAAACTGGAGGAGTGACTAGAAGTTCCTTAATTTTAAGGAACGCGAGTTCCGCCTCGGAGTTCCAAACTAAGCTCTTGGTTTTTGTTTTGAGCAGATCGGTTAAGGGAGCTGTTACCTCACTGAATCGATCAATGAAGCGGCGGTAATACCCACACATACCGAGGAAACGACGAAGTTTCGTCACGGTAACCGGTCTCTCGTAGTCGAGAATCGGTTGATTCAACAAATAAACAAGAAACTTAAGTTCGGGGACTCCAAAATGGGATTTTTCCAAATTGATGGTTAGGTTGGCTCTTGCTAGACAATCGGCCACTGCTTTGAGCAACTGTATGTGATGCTCGGACATTTCGCTAACCACAATGATGTCATCAGTTGCGCCAGAGTAGCGGGTCTGTTGACGAGACCAAATGGTAGACGAGTAAATGGGAACTGGGAACACTGAAAGCGGTATATTTGCGACTATCCTTGGCCAGGGGTACCTGGAGAAAGGCCTCCTTTAAGTCTATGGTAGACAGGTACTTCGCCTTGGGTAAGCAGCCCAATATTCGCCCAGGGTGGGGGAGAGGGTATGCATCTCGTACAGTACGCTCATTGAGAGGCCTAGCATCTAGACAAAGGCGAATTGAGTCGTCGGGTTTCGTGACCGCCACAATATTAAGCGACCAATCTGAATCAGACTGCTCGATAATTCCCATATACCGCCATCGGTCAACTTCATCCCAGACCTTTGACAGTTTCTTTGGGCTCATGTGATAAGGATATCGGCAAATTGGTGCCGCATCTTGGAATTTATCTTTGATGACAATCTTCTACGCGCGCTAACTGTTCCGGAGTGATTATCGACTCACGCGGTACTTCGTCTTCTTCGTCGTCTTCCGATTGCTGACTTGAGTTCAACAGAACACAGTTTTGTATCTCAGGAGAAATCCCATAGGCGCGCCAAAAGTTCATACCTAGAATGGAGTTGACGGTCAGATTCTCTACTACAAGAGTGCATAGGACCTTTGTCAAATTTTGAAAAGTATACGGGAGATATGCTTGTCCAATGATTGGTAAGGATTAACTGTTTGCAGAACGTAGTTCGAATGGTCGTTCCAATCTTTTCAAGGGACTTTTCGAAACTTTTGGTATAGCTTTTTAGTTATAATTGTGGCGTTACTACCACTGTCGAGCAGGGCTTTGAAGGATTTGCTGTACACTGCGACAATTGCAAATGGACGGTTATCGAATGGGTCGTCAAGGACGATGGTTTCAACAGATAACGAATTATCATAGTCCTCATCACGAGCCGGTCGAAAACTATCGTAAATCTGGGGATTGTTTATGTTTATGTTTATTACTTTCACCAACAGGCCCCTTGACCCCAATGGTGGTTGCTTAAACTAATTACATTTTAAAATTGACAACATTTTCGCTTTTATCGCATTCCGCGTCCCAACCGGAGTCAAAAGCCGTCGCTACACTGTTAAAAATTCTTTGGAGTCCGGTAACAGCGCTCTGGCAACCATAGTTGGTTCTCCTGAACGGAACTCGCAAAAGGGAGGTATTACATAGAGCTCGAACGCGGGCTTGAAGATCCAGACGTCCGAGGATTGTAGGGCAATCCATTCTGGCAGAGAGTAAGTCCGAGACGAACAGGGCTCGAGAGCAGTCCCTACCGAATGCTGAGTGCATCGAGGTTTATTAGCTGGCAACGGTTTTCATAGCTCGGCAGCTGAAATCTGTTTCGCCATGGGAGATGACGAAGGGCGAAGCGTATGAACCTGCGTTGGACAGCCTCGATTCTGTCAATCCCGTTCTGATAGTACGGATTCCAAACAGCTGAACAATATTCTAACGTTGAGCGGACCAACGCGAAGTAAAGCGATTTAAGACAATATACGTCCCTGGAGTTTTTCGCTATTCGGAAGATAAACCCAAGCTGTCGTGATGCCTTATCCACGATGTATAACGTATGTGGTTTGAATGTTAATGCCGAATCCATGATGACTCCGAGATCTTTGATGTGAGAGTGCCTTGGAATGCTCGAGCCGAAGAAATGGTAGTTAAACTGAGTCGGTTGGCGTTTCCGCGTGAACGTAACGATTGAGCATTTACTCGGGTTTAAAACCATTCTGTTTAGATCACACCACGTACTAAAGCTGTCCAGTTCCCTCTGAAGAAGCTCGGCATCGGTTTTATCCCGTATTTGTTGAAAAATGTTCATGTCGTCGGCGAAAGAAAGGCGGGGTCCTTGTAATGTGAAATTGACGTCATTAAAGTAGAGGAGGAATATTACTGGACCGAAATGGCTTCCTTGTGGTGTGCCGGATGTAGCGAAGAATGGTGCAGAGAGAGAGTCCTTAATGCTGATTTGGAGTTGCCTTCCATCGAGGTAGGAATGAAACCAGCGCAGAAGTTGTCCATGAATGCCGAGTTTGTCCAGCTTCGCTATTGCGATATCATCGTTGATTTTGTCGAAGGCCGCAGATAGATCCATATAAATATCGTCGGTTTGCAATCCGTCAGCGAATCTATCCATTACATATGTTGTGAACGAGAGCAGGTTTGTCGTTGTTGATCGTTTAGGCATGAAACCGTGTTGGTCATCTGCAATGTAGTGTTTGCAGTGAAAGAAAACAGGATCTAACACAACCAGCTCGAACAGTTTTGATACAGCACTTAAACACGAGATTCCCCGATAATTCTCAATGTTCGATTTGTTTCCTTTTTTTGAACTGGAAACATGTGCGCTGCTTTCCAGCAGGAAAGGAATGTACCAGTAGGGAGTGGTAGCTCGAAGACTCGCCGAAGTGGTTCAAGAAGCCCGCTGATGCACTTTTTGACAAAAATCGAGGGAACACCATCTGGACCCGGGGAACAAGATGCTTTCAGTTTGGCATTTGTTGCAAGAATGGCAGCATTATCGACACAAATTCGGTTGATGGTTCATCCTAAAGAAGGAGTTAAATTAGCGGCGGCAGCGATTTGTTGTGGTGGCAGGCGCTCGTTGGAAAAAACGCTTGAAAATTTGTCGGAGAACAGTTGGCAAATTTCCTTAGTGTCGGTGCCTAAAACTAAACTTAAACGACATACAAGATGGCAAACCGGATTCTTTTCGCTGCTCGTTAACATACTTCCAGAACGACTTGGGCTTGGATTTCAGCTGACGCTCGACGTTTCGCTGGTGTCTAAAAAAGACGCGTCTGCTTTGTTTGTATTCGTGGTTGAGTTGAAAGTAGTGATTTCGTAATGCAAGTGTCTTATGCTTCGAGAATTTTTTAAATGCAGCTCGTTTGGCAGATTTTAAACGTCTAAGGACGGTTGATTGCCAGGGAGGGTGTTCATCGGTACTAATTGTTCGTTTTGCTACATGACGGTCGATAAGGTAGTTAAGAATACTAGAAAACGTCATCGCTGCTTCGTTCGCGTCGTCATTGTTAATATTTTCGTCCCATCAATTATTAGTTGTTTGGAGCGCTGCTTTACTGCCAACTGCGACTTCAGTTGGTTCTGATCCCGTTTTTTAGGCAGTAAGGGCAACGAGAAACATCAAATCCTTTAAACCCACACACGATATAGAAGACCCGTTTTGGTTTTCGGCATTCCTCATATTTGTGTCATTTGTCTTCACAGTTGTAGCAGACACCGAGCACGGGAGGACGATGCTTTTCCACCAAGTACTCCAGACACATTATAGGTTTCTGTGGTGGATCAATTGGTTTTTTATTGTTTCCCTCGAGATTCTTGCCATCCTGATTCCCTTGCTGTTTCTTTTTCTGATTGTCAGGAGGCTTACTTGAATCAAGAACTGCTGGTTTGGGCGTTCTTGTTCCAAAACGTTTTGGATTTTGCGTTGTCGTTATTCTGTCCACCTCCATTTTGGTTTTGTTTATTTTGCTTTTGTTTGTTTTGTGGTGGATTATCAGAATAAGCAGCAACTTCCTGAGAAGAACCGAAAACTTTCTGATAAATCGGCGTCTTGGAGGCGTCGATCGATTTACCAAGACTCATCAATTCTGAGAGCGTGTTCACTGGCCTTAGAATTAACATTTGTTTAGGTTCCCCTTCAGCACGTCGAGCTTTTCAATCGGTGCCATTGGAACTGTCATAGCACAAATTTTTTTTTTCCATTTCCAGGAAATATTCCTGGAAAGATTCGTTACGCATCTGCCGGCGCTGCCGGAACCTTCATCTTGAGCGTAGCATTAAGTTCAAGATGTACAAAATTTACCTTGAGCTCGCAAACAAGATGGTTCCAGTTAAACAACCGGTTTTGCGCACGCATAGCCTGATACCAGGTCAAAGCATTGCCTGTGAACACATGCATCGCATAATTGAAAAGCTCGTATTCGCACATTTGTTCACACGCAGCGTAACTCGCCACGGTGTCCAGAAATTCATTTAGTCCAGTTCCTTCATCCGTTCCAGCATACTTCTTAATCTTCCAATCAGCTACGCGTTGTGGGTTTCGCGAGTAATTTTTTTTATTATTTATTAAGACTTTAATCTCGAGGGTCATTCGCCATTTTGAAAATAGTATACATTTCATAAATACAAGTAATTTTTAAATTCAAAATAGGTAGAAAAAAAATATAAACCACCGAGTATCATTTCTGTCGACTACCCTGGGCGAACTGCTTTCCGCTTCTTGTGTTTAGTTTCTTTCTTGGTGGTGAGCGATGGTCGGGTGTACCCTCTGCCACTTGCTGATAATTCTGTCTGCCTTCCCCCTCGCTCGTGTTTGTGTCCATATCGTCGTCGCTAGATTGGCTCTGGTGGTCGCTGTTAGCCTTTTGGTGTTTTTTTATGTTTTCGAGTTACGTTAATATAGCCGTCTTCGTTCTTGTTTATTTCTTCCCAGCGTACGTTAACTGATGGCTTTGAGATGCCGTGGAATATTGTTTGTTCGGCTTTCATTTTTAGGCCGGCTGTCTTTTGTGTATCAGAAGATGTTGAAGGCTGTTTGGTAGTGGTGGTTGTAGATGAGTTTGCTTTAGTTGTTTTGGCACATGAATTACCGTAGTGTGCCGTCTGATTACAGAACTGGCACGTAGGCGTCTGCCCAGGATATGTGCATAGGGTTCTTTGTATGTAGTTAACACCTTGGGATGATTTGCCCTCGAAAGTCAAGTAAGACGGTATAGGTTGGTACAGCCGCATTCGCACCACCCGAACACCGTTGAGTATGCCAGGGAAAAAGTTTCTCCAAGTATCGGTTGTGACGGATTCCACTTCTCCATACTTCGACATGAATCTTTTAATGCAATCCGAACTAGTACGAGGTGCCAAATCATGAAGTTTTATTTCAGTTAGATCGAGATCCATGTACACGGGGATCTTGGTTTTGACGTTTTCATATTCAACGTCATGTTGCATATTGTTCTTTGCTACGAATCTTTCTGTCTCGGCTAAGGAGTTGAACGTTATAAGAACTACTTGCCTCGTGTGGTGAAGCTGGACGTGTGAATCCTCGGTAAGATCAAGGTCCATTTTCACCTTGTCCAACTGTTCCACCTCGCGCACTGAAGGTCTAAGACGAGTCTGCGAAAAATCAATCGCGATTGTGTTCTCCCGTAATGGGCGAAATTTATTTTGTGGTGCACTCATTTCACTCACAGTTAGGTGCAACGGAACTTTCCTGTGTCTATATATTACACGTACACGTTAGAGCGGCGCGGGTAGTATATTTGTTTGTATGCACTTCGCAAGCGGTGCGTTTTTTGCTTCTGATCTGTACGAGATGAGGAAGCAGACTGACGCGAGTAATTCCTTGGAGCTGCCATCGATCCGTTTCCCGCGTTATTGGTTATCGAAAAGTTCGGATAAGGTAGTCCCGCCAGCTGTTCGGTCAATTCAGGGACGTAACGCTGGGTCTGAGTATGGTACGGGGCTGTGAATCCAGTATTCTGCTTCGGTTTCTCGATTGTAAGTGATGGACATATATTTTGTTGACCCGAGAATCATCGCTTCAACACAAATTGATCGGGACTGGGCGCCAGTGTTGGGTGAGGAATCTCTGGTGCATCAAATGAATCGGAAACGTCCATCAAACGCAAATCTTCCAGATCGGTCTGTAGATCCATCTCGGGAGCACTTTTATTCTGATGTACTAGTGCCCGAAGTTCACTGACGGATTAACGAAGTGAGACAACTTCTTGAACCGTCTTTCTCAAAACTGACGAAATTGTTGCCAGTGAAGCAATCCCGCCCATTAGCGTTTCAGTAGCTTTTGAAAAAGCATCAGACCCCTGAGATGCTAGGGTTCTATTATCGTCGGATTGCTGTCGCAATTGTCGAATCTCGTCTCTCATCTCGCACAAGACACGTAACAGGTCATCTCCTACAAGCTGTTTGTAAAGAGATCCTTCGTTATCGGACGGATTGGATCCCTGTGGAATTGCAGGTACGTCTGTACTCAGCCAATCTCCCAAAATCTCTCCATCATCCCCTCGTTGGTTGTCGGAAGGAAGTACTGCCTGTTCGTCACTGAAATGACTGGCATAAACTGTCAGAACTTCCTCCAACAACCCTGAAATTTCCTGGTTGACCTCCCCTGCCGCATAATTTCGGATAACCTGGAGCCTAGACCCCAAATGAAGCAACCGTGTTCGGTAAATCACCTTGTTTGGGCACCGGTACTGGAGATCTTCCTTGATTGTTAGTAATTTACCAAGACAGATCTCCTTTTCCTCACCCCGAAAATTACGGACTAATTCCCTCCGAGACAACCGCTCATGCGACAAAATTCCCCGAAGGCGCTGCTGCCGCTGGACACCCGAAAGATCCGAATCAGGAGAGATAAAAATGCTTCGAGATAGCAACTCAAAATCCAGCTCATCGAAATGTAAATGATCGACGCGCACGAACACACACGCTTGGTTGAATTTCTCCAACGCCATCATAACTTGCGCTATATTGGAAGAAATCACCAAGACACAACGCATGTAAGTACTGGTACGGTAAAATTTCTGATTTTTCTCCACTAACGATTCCCTTAAAATTTCAGGAAATCAAACTAATCCAAAAATGTCTCAAACCGGATTGAGAATTCAAGGCGATTGGCCACCGCAACCGTATAAATGACAACAACTTCAAACTGCTCGTCCAGCAGATCAAACACAAACAACGCAATCCACAAATTCGGACAAAAAAAGGAAAATACAAAAAATCGAAAAATATACCACGAAAATGTAAATAATAATAAATATACGACCGCGGAACAATACTGCGGAGGAAACCTCACCGCTGTTCTACGAAAATCCTCGATTTAGTAGAAGCACCCCACACTCCGGAAGAAAAAAATATTTTCCAAAATAGGAAAATACTCCACTACTAGGGTTCTTATTTGCCCGGCGTGCTAGGTGCTTCTATCAGAATTTCGGATTTTCGTAACACAAACAAAAGGGTAAACAAACAAAATAAATTAATAAATTTACCGACTTTTATTTTCACCTACTCTCCATTCACTGCACACTGCTGCTGCGGGTGGAAAGGCGGGTGATATACTCTGACCGGCCGGGACAGCAACAGCCGAGTTCTCCCTATTTACGTTGGCTGCGATGGCCGCCTTTTCCACTCCATCAAAACAAACACCACCACCACAAAACCGCACCGCCGCATAACTGTCATCTCCTTTGCAGCATAAACAGAAACCAATATAACAGCAAGAGGAGCGCGGTAACCTACCTAAGCCCTTTGTTAGTTATTGACAAATGTTTAATAAAAATTATCTAACCTAGCTGCACGAACAAAACCGTTCACATACGCGTAAATGAACAAAATTTACAAGAAAAAGTGAACGGTACCGAACAGCGGTGAGCATAATTACACATGTAAACAAATACACTCTACGGAGTGTATACCCAATAAATGGTATATTTCCACCCAGTGCTAAATTGTTACCCTGACGGGTTACACTATATAGACGGGAATCTTAATTCCAACTTTATCACTTTCAGCCACGTGCTTCAAGTTGTTCTGCAAAACGAAACGATACGAGTGCTACATTGCGAAGATGATGATACTGAAGATACATAAGCTCCTTAAGCCTAAGCTGCATTTTCACCTTCAGCAGATATTCCACTTCACGAAAACTCATTCGTATTGAATAGAATTTAAAGTCAACGACCGCTGTGTTGGGTCGGAGCAGAATGTTTTTCGTCAACTTTACTCATAATGGCAAGAATAAATTAAATCTTTCCTTTGTTCTCGAGACAATGCACACTAGATCGAGAGATTGCTAGTTGTTGTTCACTTGGTTCAATTGTACGTCTGACTTGGGCAGAAGTAGAAAGTAGACTTCTTAAGAATGCTTCGCCATCTGTGCCTTCCGAAAATTCCTTTGCTCTTTTGGCTGGCGTTGAGCAAGAATCTGGCGACCCACAAGAGGAAACATCTTTTGTTAACCCTGGGGAATCCAGGAAGAGGAGAAATCTAGCCTCTCCTAGATTGCCTCGTAAAGGTGTCGTCTCCTCAGAGTGCGCCAACTACAATCAATAAATCCAACGGAAGTGCTGCCCTAAAGCCGAAGCAAGTTGCTCCAGGACTCAAAAATTTTTTAACAAGGAGTACCCACCACTTCCAGGGACACCAGAAATTTCAAGTTTCCACTTTATTCAAACAGACACTCAGTCCAGTAACGGACTAATGAAATTTTCTGACATCTTGGACTTAATTCTACAGTGGAATAGCAGAAGCATCCTCCCGAAAATCGATTCCTTTAAATTTTTACTAAATAGTTTAAAAAGTGATGCTTTCGCATTATGTGAAACTTGGTTAACTTCCGATATAAATCTCAACTTTCACGACTTTAATATAATTCGTCTGGACCGAGAAAACCCCTATGGAGGAGTACTTTTGGGGATTAAAAAGTGCTATTCTTTCAATCAAATTAACCTGACAACAGGCATTGAAATTGTCGCTTGTCAAGTTCTAATCAAAGGCAAAGACCTTTGCATTGCTTCCATCTACATTTCTCCTAGAGCCTCGGTAGGGCACCGAACGCTTTGTAATATCACGGAATCCTTACCGGTACCGCGGCTAGGAGACTTTAACTCGCACGGTACGGTATGGGGTTGTCTTCACGATGATAATAGATCAACATTAATCCAACATCTTTGCGACAATTTCAACATGACCATCTTAAACACGGGAGAAATGATGCGGATTTCTACACCACCAGCACGCGCGAGCGCGTTGGATTTATTGCTATGCTCGACATCGCTACAGTTAGATTGCTTGTGGAAGGTGATTCCTGATCCCCACGGTAGCGATCATTTGCCTATCGTAATTTCAATTGCTAACGGCTCAAGACCATCGGAAACAATCAATGTCTCGTATGACTCCACACGGAACATTGATTGGAAGAGTTACGCGACCGCGATATCCGTTAAAATCGAATCCACTCATGAGCTTCCTCCGGAGGAGGAGTACAGGTTGTTGGCTGGCTTGATTCTCGACAGTGCGAATCAAGCTCAGACTAAACCAGTACCCAGCGCGAATACCCATGGACGGTCTCCCACCCTGTGCTGGGATAAAGAGTGCTCAGAGCTGTACGCGGAAAAGTCAACTGCATATAAGGCCTTCCGGGAAGACGGGTTACCCGCTAGCTATCAACAGTACGCGTCGTTAGAAAGGCGAAAGAAGAGTCTAATGAAAGCCAAAAACGCAGTTATTGGCGCCGGTTCGTCGACGGGTTAACGAGAGAAACAGCGATGAGCACTCTTTGGGGTACGGCTCGACGTATGCGTAACCGAAACAATGCCAACGAGAACGTGGAATATTCAAACCGCAGGATATTCGCTTTCGCCAAGAAGATCTGTCCGGTCTCTAACCCGGTACAGAAAACGTACCGCGCCGCGTTTCCTCACGATACCGCGAACGAAACACCGTTTTTGATGGTGGAATTCTCACTTGCAATCTTGTCTTGCAACAATAACGCCCCAGGATTGGAAAGAATCAAATTCAACTTGCTGAAGAATCTGCCTGACACCGCAAAACTTATTTAAATCCATGTTGAACTTATTTAAATCCAAAAAATGTATCAACTTTTTCCGTACAATAACTGGAACATGGTGGGGTGCCCATCCAGGATACCTAATCAGGCTGTACCAAACAACGATATTATCAGTGTTGGAGTACGGATGTTTCTGCTTTCGCTCCGCTGCGAACATACACTTCATCAAACTGGAGCGAATCCAGTATCGTTGCTTGCGTATTGCCTTGGGTTGCATGCACTCGACCCATACGATGAGTCTCGAAGTGCTGGCGGGCGTTCTTTCGCTGAAAAATCGATTTTGGGACCTCTCATATCGATTGCTCATTCGATGCGATATTCTGAACCCATTGGTGATTGCAAATTGCGAAAGGCTTGTCGAGCTTAATTCTCAGACCCGATTCATGTCCTTGTACTTCGATTACATGGCACAGAACATCAATTCATCTATGTATAACGTCAACCGTGCTCATCTCTTAGATACTTCTGATCCAACTGTATTTTACGATACATCCATGAAAGAAGAGATTTGTGGAATTCCGGATCATATTCGCCCACAAGTGGTCCCAAATATTTTCTATAACAAATACCATCAAGTCGACTGCGCCAAAATGTTCTACACTGACGGATCAATTCTCGACGGGTCCACAGGCTTCGGTATCTTCAACGAAAATCTTGCTGCCTCATTCAAACTCAATGATCCTTCTTCAATTTACGTCGCAGAATTAGCTGCCATTCAGTATACTCTCGGGATCCTGCCCTCAGACCATTACTTCATCGTTTCGGATAGTCTCAGTTCCATTGAGGCCATCCGTGCGGCGAAGCCTGGAAAGCACTCACCGTATTTCCAGGGGAAAATACGGAAATATCTGAGTGCTTTATCTGAAAAATCTTACCAGATTACCTTGGTTTGGGTCCTGTCACATTGTTCTATTGCGGGCAATGAGAAGGCGGACTCTTTAGCCAAGGTGGGCGCATTAGAAGGCGACACTTACGAAAGACCAATTTGCTTCAACGAATTTTTCAGTATCTCTCGTCAGAGGACGCTCGATAGTTGGCAAACATCATGGAGCAATGGGCATCTGGGACGGTGGCAACATTCCATTATCCCGAAGGTATCAACGAATGCTTGGTTTAAGGGGTTGGATGTGAACCGGGACTTTATTCGTATGATGTCAAGGAACATGTCCAACCATTACTCGTTTGACGCGCATCTCGGTCGTATAGGGCTTGCTGAAAGTAATCATTGTGTTTGTGAGAACAGCTATCACGACATCGAGCATGTTGTTTGGATGTGCGCAGAGTACTGTGTTGCCAGGTCCCAACTAATAGATTCTCTTCGGGCCCGAGGTGCCAGTCCGGGACGTCCTGGCAAACCGTGAACACCCCTATATTTTTCTTATCTATATGTTTTTGAAAACTATTGATGTCCAAGTTTAATACATTTTCCCCTCTCTCATTCACAGTAGAATCTCACCAACCTATCCCTGTATCTACAATATGGCATTGCTTCACGAGTCTTCGGTGCATACCCTTCTTGATAACCGTCTACCCAGAACATCATGACATACCTCACATGCAGATGATATAGAGAACATCATGACAGCATCAGAGTGCCAATAATTATCCGAAATATCGACCCTCCCCTCGCCCCTGCGATTACAGGCTGGAAACTACAACACTACAACAAAATGTGCATATCCGCCACAATGATCAATCAGCAAACGACGATATCAACTACTCAATATGTATCCCACTTCCTACCTTTTTCCTTTACTTACATAAGAGGGGAGCAAGCCGCCCTTAAATACGGCTTTCCCTTCCTCCACTAACATGTGACATGTAATTAAAAAAATGAATTATCGGCCTCGTTAAGCTAAAGCATTTGGGCCTAAATAAACGTATTTAAGGTAAAAAAAATCTGGATTCAGATTACATTTTTAAAATAAGATTTAAAAATTCACAAGTCTCAAATGAGATTTCGAAGTTTTGATGTATAAAGATATGAATTATTGTTAAAGAATAAATAATATTGTAAATAATCTTCTCTGGCGACTGATGTGTACACCTATACATATTTGATATGAAGCATATTACCTTATTGTATAAATCTTGAATTTAGCGAAAACTACGAGTAACGCATAGTAACGTTAGGCACAAACTTGAATAAAACTGACACTTCGATCAGGACATTGGACTGGACAACACGTATTTTTCTAACAGTATCCCAAAAGAAACCCTAATACAATATGTAAACTATGCACAATAAAGGTAAGAAGGTTTGGTGCGTGGCACTCTACAACTCTATGAATAGATAAGCTTACTTTATCTTGGTTTTTGATCTTTTCTATACAAAAATCAGCAAAAAAATTTTTTTAGCTTCTGCCTCAATTTTTGAAATTCTTGGCTTGATTACAAGTATTAATTTCACATATACTTGAATATTTCAGATTTTATAAAAGTGGGAGCAAAATGTGAAGTTTTTAATATCATTGGAGATCCCAAACTGATATATACTCTAATAGACATGTCATAATGAATTTAATGCTTTCAAAAGGATACCATTAATTACAAAATTTTACGGAAAAAATTTTTTTTTGCTGATTTTTGTACGGAAGAAGTAAAAAAAACATGATAAAGTAGGCTTACTCTATTCATAGGGTTCTAGAGTGCCACACAACAAACCTTCTTAGAGCATGTTCAGGAGTGTTTCAGTTGTAGATTCATAATTTTGAAAGTTCCATAAAATAAAACTGAAAATTTTAAAACTAGAACTTGCTTTCCCCCACAGGAGTTTTAGCGGATGTTCTATTCAGTTTAAAATTCAAGCCTCGCCATGCCTTCAGCGTTACTGCATTCAAATTTCTTTTCCCCAGTCTATCGGGTCTAAGTGTCTGTGCTGAAAGCTTTGCATGTATTTAAAACACAGTTCTAAACGTGTTTTAAAATCAGCAACGAATAGAACGGCATCGTATAACAGTTTTAAATTTTAAAACGAAACTGTTCGAAATTATAAAACAAAACGCTCTGCTGGGGATGTGAATGTTTCAGTTCCAATTCTACTTTGAAACTCCTATGCAAAATAAAACACTCCTGAACATGCCCTTACCTTTAATGTACATCATTTAGATATTGAAAAAAGTGCCTGTTCGTGCATTTTGGTTTGCATCTTTCTTTCTTATACGTAGGTTGAAGTTGGTGTAAAAAAATGTAAAAATCTTCAATAACTTTCAAACGAATTTATTTTTACATACAGTCTTTGACAATATTGTGTAGTTTTGATACCTACATATTTGTCTTGAACATAGTTTGTACGAAGTCACAATGAAAAAAGTTATATTAAAAAACTAGATATTCAATTACAAGTTGCCATGGAAAACGCCTTATAAATCGATAATCTTTAGTCCTACAAGCTCAAGTTCTTCAACAAAATTCTTACCTACGAGCATTTCTAAAACTTTGTCGAAGACACCAACTTTCTACCTCGTCGTTAGTTCGATCATAGTAAGCCATGTTTGATTTCAATTTTTATCAGATTGTGGGGAATATTCATACGAACAAACCCTCCAAAGACATCCTGTGAATATATTCGATGGTTAGGCCTCTAATGAATTAAGTTTGAGTTTTTGGCATTTCCTACCACTGTGTATTGTCACTTGGTTAAGTCGTCCCATAAAATATTGGTCATGTTTCCCCAACATTTCTTTATTGAATGCAAATATTAGTAGTAACTATTCCAATATTCCGATTTATGTGAAATCATTTCACTACTTCATGAGTAATAACATGATATGAGTTCTATAAAAAATAATTTACTCGAATAAATACGCAAAGTTTGATTTAAAAAATACATCATTAAACGCAAATTTATTGATTACAGAATATTTTCTATGATGAAAGCAATTTCCATTTCAAACTTTGAAAAAAGCAAAAAAGGATTTTTTAATTTAAGTACCAAATTGAATACGTTACAGCCAATTGTAGAATCTTACGATTCGTCAAGTCTCCCCATGTTCCCCTACTCTATTGTCGGAGCAAAAAAAAATTACGTGCATTTTCGAAATATATTAGAAGTGCCAAGTTCCAATCAATCGTAAATCTAAGATTCACCCACATAAAATAAACAACTTGATCAAACTTATCAACTCAAGCTTCAAGATAATTTACACATTTCTTATCAAAATTACTCGACTAAAAACACATTTCAAGGGGCGCATTTTCACGTCGGACATTTTGAATTTATTCTTGAAACCGTTATGAACACTTCTTCATTAAAAATATTTCTGTTTAGTATCCCAGTAGCTCTTGGACCACCCTCACGCCCGCATTTCCTTCATCCACCCCGTATACCGTAATAAGATGAAGGATTTTTGACGCATCCTCCACTCCTACTCTACTAACCCCCTATTCTCTCCAATTTCAAACCCATTCCACCAACATTTCAAAATATAATCACATGAAGATAACATTGAACTCATGCTGATTAAGCTAATTAAATATTATTCTTTTGCCTTTCTCATATAGAAAGGTTATGCAATTGCTCCAAAAACCGACTTTCTAACCGAGGCCTGGAGGGCCGAGTCTCATATAACATTCGACTCAGTTCGCCGAGATCGCAAAATATCTGTGTGTATGTATGTATGTATGTATGTATGTATGTATGTATGTATGTATGTATGTGTGTATGTGCGGATTTGTTAACAAAATGTCCACATCGGTTTCTCGGAGATGGCTGAACCGATTTTTACAAACTAAGATTCAAATGAAAGGTATAATATTCCCATAGGTTGCTATTGAATTTCATTTTCAACCGACATCTTGTTCCGGATTACGAGTTGAAGAGTATGGTTACAAAACAAAATTTGTTGATTTGTCCACATCGGTTTCTCGGAATTTTCTGAACCGATTTTGACAAACTTGATTTTAAATGAAAGGTCCATCAGCTGCTGTTGAATTTTGTGTGGATCCGAGTTCTGGTTCCTGAATTACAGGGTGATACATACGATCACGCAGCAAATCCCGATTCTAACGAATTCTGTGATGAATGTAAAAAGGTGAAACTTTTTCCAAAATGTAATCACAACTGTTGAATTTGTAGATCTAGGTCACCAACAGTCATTCAAAGTCTCACTGCCACACTGGCCACCATCGACGGATCCGGAAGCATCCAAATTCAGAATAACGGTTATATTGGTTTCTCGAAAATGGCTAGACCGATTTGATCAACTTAGTCTCAAATGAAAGGTGTAGCGTCGTCGGAAACTGATATTAAATTCCATCTCCATCCGACTTCCGGCTCCGGAGTTACGGGTTGTGGAGTGCGATCACATAGAAAACTTCGATTCAAACCGATACCGTGATTAATGCAAAAAGGTGCTCTTATTTCGGCAATCACTGCTGTACTAAGTCGCGCTCATCAACAGAGTTGAATGATTTACATTTCTTACAAAAGAAATGTATAGGATTCGCTCAAACTTTGAAAACTATTTCCGAGGCGCGGAGGGCCGAGTTTCATATACCAATCGACTCAGCTCGACAAATTGAGACAATGTCTGTATGTGTGTGTGTATGTGTGTATGTATGTATGTACAAAATGTCATGTAATTATCTCAGCAATGGCTGAACCGATCTTAATGAAACTAGTTTCAAATGAAAGGTCTAACGCTCCCATTTGACACTATTATTTTTGTTTTTCGATATGTTGTTTACTTTCTGTGATATGGGTAATTTTGTCAAAACAGGGCTGGTTTGAAGCGAATAACTTTCGAACAAGGCAATTATATCACACAAACTAAACAGAAACGAAAATATTATGAAAATACCTTTCCAACAAGCTATAGATTGTCAAAATCCGTTTACAAGCGGCGGAGATATTAAACATTTTGTGTTTTTATTCCTCGCTTATC
Organism: Topomyia yanbarensis; assembly: GCF_030247195.1. NCBI lineage: Eukaryota > Metazoa > Arthropoda > Insecta > Diptera > Culicidae > Topomyia > Topomyia yanbarensis. The sequence continues at coordinate 207,815,412 of NC_080672.1, read as the reverse complement.
AATTTTAACCAACTAAAAACGAGATCGTTACGTACAGAGTATTTCTTTACTGGTGTTTTAGGGGTAAAACTAAACCGATTTTGAATATCAGGGTATGAAAATACATCTACGTTAGTCAAGGAATACAATTCCGAAAATATTTTGTGAATTTACTCAACGATAAATTAACTGTTTCTGGAAAATTAATATGTAAGTTTACTACAACGATAAAGAGCGAACTTTTTCCAAAGTTAAGGTGTTTTTCTTTTGCACTACGCATTTCGATGAATCGCGAGTTTGAATTTTGATGGTATATGAATACGCAGAAATTTAGAAATTTATAATAACTTTTTCATATATCATACTATGTTGCGTTTCGGCTTCGCCTCTTCAGAAACCGACACTAACGTATTGTCGGAATAGATTAGCGCCGGCTTGACGCAAATCCCTTAAAACTAAAACACACTATGTGTTTCAATCAAACGACTGATCAAACGTGATGTCCCGTTCGAGCAGAAGTTCTGTTTATGCCGATGAGACACAAGTGAAGCCGAAACTTGTCTTGGCTTAGCAGGCCTATGCGAAAGCACTATGCTATATTTCACCCTAAGGAGGAAAATTTGGTAAAAACCAAAATTTCTCACTAGGGTGAAAATTTGTTGGTAAAAACCAGTCTTTGTACAGGAGGGCACAAATCCTTATTTCATACTATGTTGCGTTTCGGCTTCGCCTCTTCAGAAACCGACACTAACGTATTGTCGGAATAGATTAGCGCCGGCTTGACGCAAATCCCTTAAAACTAAAACACACTATGTGTTTCAATCAAACGACTGATTTATAATTATAATTAATTAATTAATATCAACAGACACAGTATGGTCCTAATGATAATTTCTTAATCTATTTAAAAAGTCAACATGTAATCTGCTACGTGGAATGTGAAGATCGAACTCGGATGACACTCTGTTGAAGGTCCGCTGCAAACCAATGATGGCACCGTTTACTCCATAGTTAGTCCGGCGAAGAGGTAATCGGAGGAATAAATTATTGCGAAGGGCGCGAGGGCGAACGTTCAAATTTATCGCACTGAGAAGCTCGGGGCAGTCAATTCGATCTTGCAAAATATCCGAAATCGTCATAGCACGGAATAGATCCCGTCGCACTTGCAATGTATCGAGTCCAATAAGCAAACCCCGGCTTTCATAACTTGGCAGCTGGTGAGGGTTGCTCCAAGGCAATCGACGAAGGGCAAACCGAACAAATCTGCGCTGTACTGTCTCAATTCGATGGACACCGTTGAGATAATGAGGGTTCCACACAACTGAACAATATTCCAGAGTTGATCGAACGAGTGAGCAGTAGAGAGATTTCAAGCAGTAAATATCTGAAAAGTGCTTAGATATTCTCATTATGAACCCCAAACAGCGTGATGCCTTTGTGACAATATAGCTGATATGCTGTTTAAACGTCAGTTGTTCATCGAGAAAAACTCCAAGATCTTTGACGCAATTCGCTCTGTCAATTGTGGATTCAGCTAGACAGTAATTGAATCGAATTGGCGTTTTTTTCCTCGAGAACGTAATGACCGTACATTTCTTGGGGTTTAGGGTCATTCGGTTGATCTCGCACCATTCCGCAAAGGTTTCCAGTTGGCGTTGAAGGAAAGCTGCTTCATCAGTATTCCGTATTCTACGGTATAACTTGAGGTCGTCGGCGAAAGACAACCGTGGTCCTTCTAAACAAAAGTTAACGTCGTTGAAATACAGAAGAAAAATCAATGGACCGAGATGGCTGCCTTGCGGAATACCAGATGAAGCAAAGAACTCTTCGGATACACAATCACCTATCTTGACTGCTAGACGACGATCACTGAGATACGATTGCATCCAACGGAGAATATTAGTACCAAAGCCAAGTCTATCCAATTTTGCCACTGCAATAGCGTGATTTATCTTGTCAAAAGCAGCGGAAAGATCCGTGTAGATAACGTCAGTTTGAAGGCCGTCCGACATAGCATCTGTAACATATGTTGTGAACGACAGAAGATTCGTAGATGTTGAACGTTTCGGCATAAATCCATGCTGAGTCTCGGAGATATACTGTTTGCAGTGGCTGGAGATGGGTTCCAACACAGCCATTTCAAACAGCTTAGGAACTGCGCTTAGCGTTGTAATACCACGGTAATTGTCAACTACCTTTTTATCACCTTTTTTGTGAACTGGAAACATGAAGGAGGATTTCCAGAGTTCGGGAAATACTCCGGTTGATAGCGACAATTGAAACAGATGACAAAGAGGTTCAATTAGACCGGCAGAGCATTTTTTTAGAATAATAGTTGGTATACCATCTGGGCCTGCCGAGGTTGAAGCCTTCATTTTGCTAATCGCCAGTTGTACCATATTATTGTCGATATTGATAGAGTTCAAAGACTGGTATGATTGAGGTACATTGAGAGCCGCGCGTGAAGCCTGGGTCGGTGTCAGTTTCTCGTTGGAGAAAACACTCGCGAACTTTTCAGAGAATAGTTGGCAGATCTCCTGTAAACTAGAGCTCATACGTCCTCCATAGCTCATCGTTGAAGGCAACCCGGATTCCTTTCTTTGCTCGTTTACATGCTTCCAGAATGTTTTAGGTTCGGACTTCAACTTACGTTGCACGTTTCGCAAGTAATCGGCATGGCAACGCTTCGATGTCTTTTTATAGACTTGGTTAACATGAACGTAGTGTTGTCGCAGCACGTAGCCCCCAAACTTGGAGTACTTCTTCAGAGCGGCTCTTTTAGTCGCTTTTAACCGTCTCAGCTCGGCAGTCTCCCACGCTGGGTGCTTAGATTGAAGGCCACTTCTTTTGGGTACATAGCGATCGATAGCATAGCTCATAACATTGGAGAAGGTCTGCACTGCAACGTTGACATCATCATTGTCGAGAATTTCAGTCCAGTGGATATTCGACAGGAAGTCAATAATGCTATTATAGTTGGCTTTTCTAAAATTATAGCTGACGGTGTCAGAAGCATTGCAGTCATACTTCACTCGAATCGCTTCAAGCAATATATGCAGGGGAGGGTGATGTCTAACAGTCTTTACCAGGGGGAACGGTGCTGCGGTAACTTTTGGCGCGTAGTCAGATTTGCTCGAAAAACAGAGATCAAGGATTCTGTTGTTCTCGTTCACCACATTATTCGTTTGGCGCAGCAGATTTAGACTGTAGCAGTCAAGCAAACTGGTGATACCAGCATGAAAAGATGACAATTCGGGATCAGCGAACATAAATCCGTCAGAAGCAGAGCGCCATTTTAATCCGGAGAAATTGAAATCACCAACAATCAGGATCTCATCAACCGGGCTTGCTTGAGCGGAAATCCGTTCCAGTGACTCAGTATGTGAATCAATCAATGTCGAATCGCGAGTGCGGTCCGGTGGAAGATAAACCACGCAAAGAAAAAGTGCGTAGCCAGCCAGTTTGATTCGCACCCACACCTGCTCGACACAGACCCCCAAAGTATCGTCAATCAGTTGCGCTTTCAATCGACGATGGATAGCCACAAGTACCCCGCCGCCGGTAGCCTTGAGACTGTTACGTGAGCTGCGATCAGTTCGGAAAACATCGTAGTTGGCACCAAATGCTTGCACTGACAGAGTGCTATCGCTAAGCCACGTCTCTGTGAGGGCGATTATGTCGAAGCATTCATCCGAACTTGCTACCAAATAATCTTCGATTACTGAATTCATACCATCGGCATTCTGGTAATATATTTGTAGGTTTGAATGCCGCGATTGATTGCCGTTGGGATCGATTTGGAAGACCCCTTCACCACTCCTGCACACAGGACCGGGACGACTGGTGAACGCTGGCTGCAATGGCTCGACTATGGCAGGGGGATCTAGGGCTTCCATAGTGCTAGCTGCAGTGCGTCCCAGGGTGCGATGAGTCATACCAGCATAGCATAGAGTGCTTAGTCCTTCTGTGATCGTTGTAGAGCCGAATGTGCCATGAAGAGACGTGCTCGTTACGATGGGATCCAAATTTTGTTTTTGACATTGAAGATTCACAGCGGCGGTAGAGTTGTGTTCAGCAGACTGTAAGTGAAATTTACATTGAGGGCGTGCAGCATCTTGTATTGCTTCGGAAGGACATATACCCTTCTTGGCTTTACCTGACACAGAAGAAGTCGCCGATTCGCCAGGTAAACCTAAATCGCTCGCCGGGATACAAGAAGTTGGACAGATGAGTTTATCCGGAACAGCTTGGCGCTACTGTCCACCACCAGATGGATTCTTCTCCGCCGCAATCCTGATGATAGGTCGTTGGATTTTTGAATTGGTCACAAATTCACGAAAGTAGATGTTCTCCGGCCAAGAGTCTTTGGACAGAGCCTTATCCCTGTATGATTTGCTAACGCCAACTTTGAAAGTAATGAAGCTCAAAGTTGAGAGATCCTTGTCCTTAGGAACTAGACGAACTATTCTCGGTTGCAGATTCTCCCCCAGACAATCTTTCACAAGGGTAGAAACTTCATCATCCGTCGTGCTGGGATCGAATGCTGACAAGTAAACCCATAACAGCTCCTCAGGTGGTGAAATTGTTTTTATTGTTTCAAACGCAGCTTTGGATCCACGAATATTTGGAATTTTTGTTTTGAGCGAATCATCTTCCCGTTTGCGCTTAGGCGTGTTTGAAACTGGATTATATTCAGCAATCCGATTCCAAGGCGTTATAGTTGGGGATAGCGGTTTTGAGTCAACTTTAACCGAGAGAGCTTTGACGACATCTTTCAAATCAGCTATGTCGTTCTTTATAGATTTCAGAGAATTGTTGTCAGGCACTATGTCGCAACAACGCGAAGCCATTCTACGGAAATTATCATTCGAGAATAAGTCAGCACAGCCGTCGCACATCCAGAATAGATTCCGTGGGTGGGTTCCCATATCATGTGTGTGGTTACGCATATCATGTGGAACGAATTTCCGCAGTATCCACGACATGTGATTCGATCAGAATCATTAACCACTTTCGAGCAGTTCTTACAAGCCATGCTGTTGATGTAGAAATAACGCCTAGCGGGTATGCAATATGCGCAGGAAAACGCTAACGGGTAACGTGCGTCAATGGAAGCGAACTTGCACGCAACGTGCGACAACTCAACTACCCACCAGCAGATGTCGCTTTTGGCGAAAAAATTGAGCGTAACGTCTGTGCAGTGATAATGTCAAGTGAAAACAAAAATCACAACCAAAAACAATCACTTTCACGAATCACACCGGTAGATATAATCGTGCTTGAAGTCACGAAATTTCAATGCACACGTACTACCGAATAAAACGATATACAGACAAAACGAGAATAAAAATAATCGCGAGTGTAAAACACTAAAAAATCAAAAAAAAACTATCAGCTCTACTGACGACCGGAATATAGCAAACAGTGATCAACAGCGCCGGCGCTAATCTATTCCGACAATACGTTAGTGTCGGTTTCTGAAGAGGCGAAGCCGAAACGCAACATAGTATGAAATAAGGATTTGTGCCCTCCTGTACAAAGACTGGTTTTTACCAACAAATTTTCACCCTAGTGAGAAATTTTGGTTTTTACCAAATTTTCCTCCTTAGGGTGAAATATAGCATAGTGCTTTCGCATAGGCCTGCTAAGCCAAGACAAGTTTCGGCTTCACTTGTGTCTCATCGGCATAAACAGAACTTCTGCTCGAACGGGACATCACGTTTGATCAGTCGTTTGATTGAAACACATAATGTGTTTTAGTTTTAAGGGATTTGCGTCAAGCCGGCGCTAATCTATTCCGACAATACGTTAGTGTCGGTTTCTGAAGAGGCGAAGCCGAAACGCAACATAGTATGAAATAAGGATTTGTGCCCTCCTGTACAAAGACTGGTTTTTACCAACAAATTTTCACCCTAGTGAGAAATTTTGGTTTTTACCAAATTTTCCTCCTTAGGGTGAAATATAGCATAGTGCTTTCGCATAGGCCTGCTAAGCCAAGACAAGTTTCGGCTTCACTTATGTCTCATCGGCATAAACAGAACTTCTGCTCGAACGGGACATCACGTTTGATCAGTCGTTTGATTGAAACACATAGTGTGTTTTATTTTTAAGGGATTTGCGTCAAGCCGGCGCTAATCTATTCCGACAATACGTTAGTGTCGGTTTCTGAAGAGGCGAAGCCGAAACGCAACATAGTATGAAATAAGGATTTGTGCCCTCCTGTACAAAGACTGGTTTTTACCAACAAATTTTCACCCTAGTGAGAAATTTTGGTTTTTACCAAATTTTCCTCCTTAGGGTGAAATATAGCATAGTGCTTTCGCATAGGCCTGCTAAGCCAAGACAAGTTTCGGCTTCACTTGTGTCTCATCGGCATAAACAGAACTTCTGCTCGAACGGGACATCACGTTTGATCAGTCGTTTGATTGAAACACATAGTGTGTTTTAGTTTTAAGGGATTTGCGTCAAGCCGGCGCTAATCTATTCCGACAATACGTTAGTGTCGGTTTCTGAAGAGGCGAAGCCGAAACGCAACATAGTATGAAATAAGGATTTGTGCCCTCCTGTACAAAGACTGGTTTTTACCAACAAATTTTCACCCTAGTGAGAAATTTTGGTTTTTACCAAATTTTTCTCCTTAGGGTGAAATATAGCATAGTTTTTCATATAATTCATATTTATATTACACTCATCACAGTGGTCGCAACGGTACCAAAACGTGCCTTCAATTAATGATGCTCTAGGAGTTGATTTTAGCGATTTGGTGTGTTAGGAACATTTTCACATTTCTTACAAAAGAAATTTATAGGATTCGCTCAAACTTTGAAAACTTTTTCCGAGGCCCGGAGGGCCGAGTTTCATATACCAATCGACTCAGCTCGACAAATTGAGACAATGTCTGTATGTGTGTATGTATGTATGTACAAAATATCATGTAATTATCTCAGCAATGGCTGAACCGATCTTAATAAAATTAGTTTCAAATGAAAGGCCTAACGTTGCCATTTGACACTATTATTTTTGATTTTCGATATGTTGTTTACTTTCTGAGATATGGGCGATTTTGTCAAAACACAGCAGGTTTTTTGCAAATAACTTTCGAACAATACAATACTGTCCCAGAAACTGCACATACAATAAAGAGCTTGTAAAAATACCTTACTAACAAGCTATAGATTGTCTAAATCCGTGCACGAGCGGTGGAGATATTAAACATTTTGCATTTTTAGTCCTCGCTTTCCAATTTCCACTAACTAAAAATGAGATTGTTTCATACAGAGTATTGCTTTACTGGTGTTTTAGGGGCAAAACTAAACCAATTTTGAATACCGGGGTATGAAAACACATATACGTGATTCGATTTCGATGTTGAGAACATTTTGTGAATTACCTTTATAATAAATTAACTATTTCTCAAAAATCAATATATAAGTTCACTTCAAAGACAAAATAATGTGTTGATAAAGAAACAGTGAGTTCTAGTATTTATTCTTTGGATTAGGCACTGCATTCAATCATGAGGTAAATGTTGGATGGTTTATCAATACACAGATCAACAAGTAATTCACCTGGTAGTGAGATAAAAGATTTCTAATATAATTATACTTGTGGCGTCACCGAAAGCAACTGTATGTTTGAAGCCCAAAAATCTAGCGAAAATTTAGCTCTTTTGCAAGATTTAGGTTATACTGGTTATGGCGCAAAAATTACTACTTACATTATTTATGATAAGAATTTAAGAATCAATATATCATAATAATATACCTATAAAAATAATGTCACTGCATTAACCGTCATTTGCCATTCCTCACACACCCCCCCCCCCCCCCCCATCTCTCACTCTTTCTCTCTCTCTCTCTCTCTCTCTCTCTCTCTCTCTCTCTCTCTCTCTCTCTCTCTCTCTTTCTCTCTCTTCTATCGCATCTATCTAGCTATTTCTGTATCCATTTCTAAGTTGTGTGATAATATCTTCTGCCAATCTAAAATATTTATTAATTGCAATTGCGAAGGTTTGAGAAAACAAAACTATTTTTTGTCTGCTGCTACATCAACTCAACTTTAATTCAATTGTATTCAAAGCCTGTATCTACACTATAATTAAGGAAATTCATGGCCATATGAGAAACATATTTGGCTTAACTGGGTAATATGAAAGTTTGACGATGATAATCTCTATTGAATTTTGAATGAAACATATGCTCAAAGACTGAAAGCTGAAGCCAGCAGGATTGGACTTGCCATCAACGTTTCGAAGACAAAATATATGAGAGGAAGAGGTTCTAGAGACGACAATGTGAACATCCCACCCGAGTTCGGATTGACGGTGACGAAATCGAGATGGTCGACGAATTCATGTATTTGGGCTCACTGGTAACCGATGACAATGATAACAGCAAATAAATTCAGAGACGGATCTTAGCGGGAAATCGTGCCTACTTTGGACTTCAGAGGACGCTTCGGTCGAACAAAATTCGCCGCCGCACGAAGTTGATTATCTTCAAGACGCTGATTAGATCGGTGGTCCTCTATGGCCACGAGACCTGGACTATGCTCGTGGAGGACCAACGCGCCCTTGGAGTTTTCGAACGAAAGGTGTTGCGTACCATCTATGGTGGCGTGCAGATGGAATACGGAACGTTGCGCAGGCGAATGAACCATGAGTTGTATCAGCTGCACATTCGTTGTATTGGTACGAACTTTCATGAAAAATAACGGATCAAAGACCAAAAATATCCACAAATTAGATCCAGGAAAAGAAGTCTCCCAAAGTACCCACTCTCGATGGGGGATGCAACTACAATGTGTCTTCTAACTTATCGTCGTCCATATTTTGATATACTGAGTAGTTTGAACCATTTCTTTTTCACAGTATTGGTCTGTATAGGACTCCATATTTCCTGCACGATAATTCCGAACGAAACGCACGGCTTTTATGCTATCAACATAGCCTAGACATTTCACACTATTTACTTCAATGCCAATAAAAACTTTGAAATATCTACCTGTCTCATTCACGAATCGCATTCTCCCTGTCGTTCTCTGTTCAAGGGGCTTGAAAGCACATGTGACCTTGTCTCATTTTACTATATTCAATTGCGCGTTAAAATACTGGACCAGTAAATTCTATTCTGTATATAAATCTTTTTTTCGGAAATATGTGACCAAAAAGTAAACTTCGAATTCCAAAGCAAATAGAACGTTCCAGGTTCCTAATAACTAATTAAGATCCAACAATAAAGTAGAAACATCAGATAATCTTAAAACGACGCCGTCAAGTAAAGAAGCATGAAAACAAAAAGAATAAAACAAAAAAAGATGGAAGCCCTAGAAAGTCCATTGCATATTTACAAGCCTTTTCTCAGAAAATGGGATTTTCAAAAACATTTCAAAACTTTCTGATGCAATGGTTCTCAAATTCATAGAATCCGGTTTATTTTTTTCTTTATCCAAAAATGTTTTTAGTTTCAAATATATGACCATTTCATTTAAATTAATTATTTCATTCCGC